>NC_079227.1:16166689-16450176 GCF_029633865.1 Lampris incognitus
GTGGAGCTCGCTAATTCCTATTCTGGAAGCATACTTATGTCTTTAAAGATAGGAAGCCATGTTAATATCGTTGCCAATGGGCTTTGCTGTAAATAGCATCACACCCATCTGAAATCCAGAAAGGAGAGGGAGGCATGGTGAGAGAAAAGATAAGGCACGGCTGAGGAGGGCAGTGAGAGGAAGGATGAGGAGGCAAGGCAGCTTTCTGAATGAGCATAATCTCTCATGTTATTTCTCCCTCTCTCTCTCTCTTCTCAACTTCTCTCCGCTAACAGTTATCAAAGGTCAATATGTTCCAGTCTAACTTGTCCCTGCACAGGCTATGGACATGTTGGCCAGTTTACCATTAACATGGCCATATCAGTTGAATTGATAACAGAGTCATCCTACGCTTATCACCTGTCTAGTTTCCATTCATCATGCTGCAACAGCATTTATAAAGCCCGACTACAAGTCTGATTCCTGGTTCCTCTACCTCTCAATAACCAGTCATGCATTGCAATAGAGAGCCAGAGCACTTTCAAATAACCACTGCTGAAAAGTATTGTCTTATTTAGCTTCTCACTTTGAGAGAATTAAAAAAAGGACACTTTAAAATAACTTCCACAAATTATTGTGCATTTGCATTCTGACACTTCTGGAATTATAATAACAAGGATAATAACAAAAATATTTTTTATAAATTGTTGAGGGGAGGAAGAGAAGTTAACCACTATTAGGCCTAATAAAATAAGCGAGGATATTATATGGGATTATATGAGTTCCCTGGGGGGAAACAAACAGACCAGAAAAAGCAGCATGTTCTCATTTTATGACTGCGAATACAAGAGAAGCGCTATGTATTTTTTTTATTAGATTCAGTAGACGTACAAATGGGCTTTCATCTTTGAGTCATTGACCCCTTTTTTAATAACAACACAGTTGAGTTTCTCTATAGCAAATAGGATGCAGTCTAGGGGGCAAGTATTGTATTTTTTTAACCACTCTAACGTAGTTCCCATTACAGTCATTATGGTCCCATTACAGTTACTGTAATAGGATTACTTTTGTTGCGGCATTACAATCTCAATATTATCGCTGCTAATCAAAGAATAATCCACGAGTAATGTTACACTAAGCAGCTTTTTGCTTACTAATTTATTGAGGAACTATAAATGCGGTCGTACAGTCGATAGCATATGCTATTTGAGGTCAGGATTGGCGGCGGATATGCTGAACCAGCTCCCTCAGTACAGAATGGTTCACATGCACAAACAAAATTGTAAGGGGTGCCCTTACCTCCGTACTCTTTCCTCTACCTTTAAAAGGACAAAAATTTATTAAAAAATTATCCTAAAGAGATTATAGGCAGAATTAGAACCAGATACCTCACTCCCCCTATTTCACCAAAAGCGAAAGAAACTCATTTTAAAATGATAAATGATATTTATCCTTGTAATGAGTTTCTGAGATAAAGATTTAATATTGAGAAAAAAACCCTATTGTATGTTTTGTGATTCTGTTAGCGAAACATTAGAACAATTGTTTTTTACTTGGAAATATTGTAACGTGCATGGATAAGTACACACGTTGGTCCTTGTCTAGCGGGTCGGATCCTTTAGTCGATTGGTTAACGTTATTGCTTGCGGAGCGGGAGATACGGGTTCGCGTCCCGGCTGTGGCGACGGTCTCCCGGTCTGCCCCCCTAATTCGCTATATTGGTGTCAGAAGTGAGACCATCGGAAAGCGCGTGCGCCCAGAGGAGGAGGGGGGTAATGTAATGTGCACGGATAAGTAGACATGGTGGTCCTTGAGGTCATGACCTCACGGCCTCGCCATCCCACTTTTGGCTCCAATGTAGCGAATTAGGGGGGGGCAGCCCGGGAACCGCCACAGCCGGGACGCGAACCCGCGTCTCCCACACCGCAAGCGACAACGTTAACCAGTCGACTAAAGGGTCCGACTCGTTAGTCAAGTACCAACGTGTCTACTTATCCATGCACGTTACAATATACTAGAGCTTTTCGGGAATTATTTCAAAATTGGATATCTGAAAAGGACTTTCATTTGCCCGATTTAGGTTATAAGGATATTCAATTTGGAGTTATAATGGAGGTTAAAAATATGGAAATGTTGTACAATAGCCTGATTATTATGGCTAAACAATTTATCCATAGATCTAGAGTTTTTTAAGGCCAGGCCACTATTCTTAGTCTTCGTGAATGAATTAATAAATTTTAAGAAAGCACTGAAATCAAACCAAAAAAGCTTTGCATATTTACAAAAATATAGATATATTGATTTCTGATTAGACCTCTTTCTGTCTTTCTGTCTTTTATTATTATCCTTATTTTTTTATTGTTTTGTGAAATACTAGAAAATTTGTAATAGCTCAGTCTGATTTTTGATATTTGCTAATTTGTTATTGTTATGACCAGATTTTGTTCTTTTGTTCATATAATAAAGGTGTTAAAAAAAATCACATCCGGATAACGCGTGACGTCCAGACTTCCATCCACCGAAACGAATTTCGGCGCTCCACGTAACACGCTTCACGTAACAAAAGAATTCACCGACGTAAGGCGTATTTTAAATACACGACCGTAATTATCAAACGTAATAAAGTCTGGGACGTATGACGTGTTCATCCAGGCGGTCGCTGACGTGATGAAAACTTGATCGTCAACGGGATTACGCAGCATACGGATTTAGCGAACGAAAATCGGCGTTGAGGTAACGGTTCTCCGGAGGGCCAAAGTCTACACCAGCACTAAGTATGGAGGCCGGTTTCTGCAGAAGTTGCCCCCGAGTGAAACCGATGCTAAGGTGTACTGCAACAAGTGGGGAAAACCAACCTCGGTTTGGAGATAGACGCCGGTGCTAGCTAAAAGCTAACGCATCAGCTGCCACCGTTGGCCAGAAGGAAGCCGACGGCTCATTCCTTCCGGCTGCGTCCACCGGTGATGCGGAGTTGAGCGCCACTTAACGGTGCGTAAAACTAGCTGTAGGCTGACTTGGAGATTGCACATATCTGGCAGCTTTCGTAACTCTTTTTGTCAACGCTGTCCGTGGTGTTGAATCTTGATTGTTAGACGTGTGTTGGTGTACGACTGTGTCGTATATTTAGTAACGCTAGTTCCGGTTGGCTGTTGTTGCCAACTCGCCCATCTTTGATCCTCCTGACTTCTTTCGTAAGTAAAGTTTATTAAACAGAATATTTCACAGATAGTCAGAAAGTGCTTCACAATCTCATCACATCACCAGCCGCTTCTCCGGGGTCGGGTCGCGGTGGCAGCAAGCTGAGTAGGGCACTCCAGACGTCCCTCTCCCCAGGAACGCTCTCCAGCTCCTCCTGGGGGATCCCAAGGCGTTCCCAGGCCATATTGGACATGTAGTCCCTCCAGCGAGTTCTGGGTCTACCCCGGGGTCTCCTTCCAATTTGACGTGCCCGGAAAACCGCCAAAGGAAGGCGCCCAGGAGGCATCCTAATCAGATGCCCGAACCACCTCAACTGGCTCCTTTTGACGTAAAGGAGCAGCGGCTCTACTCCGAGCTCCCTCTGGATGTCTGAGCTCCTCACCCTATCTCTAAGGCTGAGTCCAGACACCCTACGGAGGAAACTCATTTCAACCTCTTGTATCCGCTGCTTGTACGTGCTTCACAATGAAAGATAATAATAACAATTAATAATCCATCCATTATCCGAACCGTTTATCCTACTCTCAGGGTCGCGGGGATGCTGGAGCCTATCCCAGCAGTCATTGGGCGGCAGGCCATCACACAGGGCCGACATACACTACCGTTCAAAAGTTTGGGATCACCCAAACAATTTCGTGTTTTCCATGAAAAGTCACACTTATTCACCACCATATGTTGTGAAATGAATAGAAAATAGAGTCAAGACATTGACAAGGTTAGAAATAATGATTTGTATTTGAAATAAGATTTTTTTTACATCAAACTTTGCTTTCGTCAAAGAATCCTCCATTTGCAGCAATTACAGCATTGCAGACCTTTGGCATTCTAGCTGTTAATTTGTTGAGGTAATCTGGAGAAATTGCACCCCACGCTTCCAGAAGCAGCTCCCACAAGTTGGATTGGTTGGATGGGCACTTCTTTGAGCAGATTGAGTTTCTGGAGCATCACATTTGTGGGGTCAATTAAACGCTCAAAATGGCCAGAAAAAGAGAACTTTCATCTGAAACTCGACAGTCTATTCTTGTTCTTAGAAATGAAGGCTATTCCATGCGAGAAATTGCTAAGAAATTGAAGATTTCCTACACCGGTGTGTACTACTCCCTTCAGAGGACAGCACAAACCCACGCAGACATGGGGAGAACATGCAAACTCCCCACAGAGGACGACCCCCAAGGTTGGACTACCCCGGGGCTCGAACCCAGAACCTTCTTGCTGTGAGGTCACTGCTGTGCTACCGTGCCACCTAATGATAATTAATCATTATTATTTATTGATTAATTGAATATAGATTCAAAGATTTGTCACATATTACATGTACAAGTACAATAAGCAGTGAAAGGATTTTTTGGCAACTCAAACTGCAACAAGAGAAATATAATAATAATAATAATTAATAAAATGAGAATAAAATAAAAATACAATACATTTTTTTTAAAAAGTACAGAGGAGTATACAGAAGGTATATCCTGAGTATGCAGTTGCTGTATACAGTACAAGTGCAAATACAAGCACAAGTGTACGAATAAGCTGAATGAGTTAAGTGGAAAGTGTCAGAAACTCAGTGGTAAAAGTGGCCGTAATATGATTAATATAATAATTTATACTATAAAATATTACTATAATATCTATCCATCCATCATCAGAACCGCTTATCATGCTCTCAGGGTCACGGGGATGCTGGAGCCTATATGAATATTTCTATAATTGATATAAAGCGGCAGTAATATAAAGATTTAAAAGATCAACAGAGATTACATTAGCCAAACAATAACAAGCAATGCATACATTAAAAACTAAACAAAAGCCAGACTAAACAGCTTTTTAAAACTGTCCACAGGGTCAACAGACTGAAGAGCCAAGGGGAGGTCGTTCCACAGTTTAGGGGCAACTGCTGTGATAGCTCCACCCCCCTTGGTTTGGAGCCTCGTGCGAGGTACAGAGAATACACATTTATCAGATGACCTAAATAATCTGGATGTCGCGTATGGGTAAATTAGATTGGCAATGTAGGAGGGTGCCTGACAATGCAAAACTCTACAGGTAATCACTAAAACCTTAAATACTAATAACCCTCTACTCAGCTGGAAGCCATTGTAAGAACACTAGAACCAGGAGTAATGTGAGAGCACTGCTGGTTCTAGTTAGAACTCTTGCAGCAGCATTCTGAATCATTTGTAGCTGATCCAGAGAGGACTGGGAAACCCACTGCCCACCCATCAAAGTCATTCTGGTGCGGACCCGTCTCATGAATTACAACCATTGTGTTGGAAATGGGATACAGTAAATAAGTCAGAGGCGGCCGACCCCAAGGCCAATTGTAAATTTTGAGTTGGTTGTATTTCAGTTCTTATACTTATAACTTTCATGATTTAACTCACTTGCACTTGATGTGCTCATGTAACTGTAACAGTTTATATTGAGGGGAAGTGCAATCGTGAACTTTTGCAGTTAAAAGTAGTGTAACAGATTATTTTTTTCACGGAGTAATGAGTAATTTGCTACTGAAGGGAGAATTAATGAGAAGTGTGTTGTATATTACTTTTTGAAAGTATCGAGCTCAACATTGTTATCTAATACATCAGATAACTGTGGTTATCTACTGCTTCTTTAATGGATCAGTTACTGACCATGTAGATCTATTTCAGAATTTCTAGTGTGATTTGTGATATAGTTGTCAGCTCATTTTCACCTTGGAAAAGAGGTAGCTGACAAACAACATTCAATCATTTTTGTTAAAAAATTTAATACTGCCACCATGACATCATCATCATCACCATCATGACCACTGTCACCATCTTCATAATCAACATTATGGTCATCATCATTGTCACTACCATAGATTCAAATTTCCAATTTTCCTGTATCGGTTTGGCCATATTGTCTCTGTGGCCAGAGTCAACAACTGGTGTGTATATTTCACCTATTTTCCAGTGCCTGGCAATTTCCATTGTGAACTAAGGCCCCCAGGCTGCCGCTGGTGTGAATTTCAGGGTATGACTTTGGGGCTGGGCTTGTGCAACCGTAGATCAGGTTCACTGTGTTTGGAGACTGTCATGAATAAGTGATGACATGGTAATACACTAGCTCAGCACACGATATGGATTCTGCAGAACTTGATGGCATTAGAATGCAATAAAAGTAAATCAGGTCAGGCCCCCGCTGCCTCTTGCGTTACACTGTAGGTAGTAGGGATTAGGTGGTACAGATGGGTAGAATAAAGGGAGAGGCCCCATCCAAAACATAAAAATCCCTTTCCGCTCCTCCAGGTTATAATGTTAGTTTCTTGATCTGAACATTCTTTTCTATTTTGTCAACAGACGTTTCTTTAGTTTTAAGACTGTAAATGTATTGTACAAGATGCAGCCCGAAACAAATGCCCCACCCCCTGCCCAGAAGGAAAACAATAAAAACAACAATAAAACCATTTAAAAACGTATGCTCTGAGTTGACATCTGGGGATCAGCTGTAATAGAATAAAAAAATAGAAAATAAAAAAAACTAGTTTTGACACGTGATTTGTTAAATATATGGGAGATTAGTTTCTATATAAAACAACCATTATTTCTAGATATTTGCCAATGGGTTGAGATCAAATTGAGTGTGACTTTTTTTTTTTTTTAGATAGTCGAGAGAGACAGGAAAGGCAGGGGAGATGACATGCAGCAACGAGCCCGAGCTGGATTTGAGCCCAGGCCGCTGCGGTAAGGACTCAGCTTTATGTGGTGCGCGCTCTACCAGGTGAGCCAGCGGAGCGCCCCGAGTATGTATGACATTCTAATTGCCTGACCTTTATTGTATGTCAAATTTGTATGTTAATGCCTTGTAAAGGAAAGCTTTGGGTACAGCTTGAGACACATAGGAAGGGGTCAGAACCACCAGTAATTGTCTGAACCACCAATTGTCTGGACTGACAAATTCCTAATGGTTAGTGCTTGCTTGGATTGGTTATAACCACTCTGAAGTGGATGATGTTGAAATTGAGCAAGCAAGTATTGACAGTATAGGAATTACTGAATTAAAGATTAGATTAGTTTAGATTGTTTTATTAACCACACTACCAAGGCCGGTGGAATTTGTTTTTGGTACACGTTAAACTCTGCAGCACAATACATACATGGACAACAGCAGAGTCTCCACATATTAACACGAACAATACAGTTACACAATAGCAGAAATAAACATATTCATATAAAGTTCTATTTTTAATGATGGTGACTTCATTGCTTCACTTAGTCCTTTACTTACAACATGCATGGTAAGAAACCACACATCAATGTATGAAATGTGTCAGTGTACTAAAATAAATCACTGTAACCATTGTATCAAATTATTCAAGTCATACTTGAATTTAGCCTATGTAAAATCTCAATCAAACCTTTTAGATTCCACTTTCACTAAAGGTACCAAGTGAAAATATGGTGGTAAACAGTTATTACTGGAAGACTTGGTTACTTCCTCTCTGAGTATGTCAGATTGTTGCAGCCCTCAAGGCAGCATACTGGAGCTCCTTCTGTTCTTGCTATCCATGCTTCCTCTTGGAGGAATCATTCATCGGTATGGGATCAACTTTTTTATTAGCAATATGTACTGTGTTACATCATGCCAATAAAGCCATTTGAATTTGAATTTGAAAAAAAGGGTCTTTTAAAGGAAATATTTTTCTCAAAAACATGTGTGCCACAATTATTGGCACCCCTAGAAATTCTTATGAGTAAAATCTAATTGAAGTATATTCCCATTCATATTTTATTTTTCTAAGTTCAGCTTTGCAGCCTCCTGCACCCCCCATGCCCTGTAGCGTGAAGGGCAACACGGTGGTGCAGTGGTTAGTGTGGTTGTCTTACAGCAAGAAGGCCTTGGGTTCGAGCCCCGGGTGAGTCCAACCTTGGGGGTCGTCCCGGGTTGTCCTCTGTGTGGAGTTTGCATATTCTCCCCGAGTCTGTGTGGGTTTCCTCTGAGTGCTCCAGTTTCCTCCCACAGTCCAAAGACATATAATTTAGGTGAATCGGCCATGCTAACTCGTCCCTAGGTGTGAATGTGTCAGCTTTGTGATGGACTGGCGGCCTGTCCAGGGTGTCTCCCCACCTGCCGCCCAATGACTGCTGAGATAGGCTCCAGCATCCCTGCGACCCTGAGTAGGATAAGCAGTTTGGATAATAGATGGATGGATGGAAGTTCACCTAACTGATTAGGAGCACTGAAGTGGTTACCCGTAACTTCCTGTTTCACCTGGGTATAAATACGAGGTGACACACAAGCCAAATTCCAATAATCATTCATCACTATGGGAAAGACCCAAGAATACAGTAATGATGTGCGACAAAATGTTGTTGAGCCGCATAAATCAGAAAGTGGCCAAAAGAAAAAGCTAAACGGTTGAGAATGCCTATTTCCACTATCAGAGCAATATTTAAGAAGTTTAAAGAAACTGGAGATGTTAAGAATTTGCCTGGAAGATGACGTGTGTCGAAATTGACAATACGCACAGTGAGGAAAATGGTTTGAGTGGCCAAAGACTCCAAGGATCACAGTTGGAGAATTGCAGATGTTAGTTGTGTTGTTGGAAAAAAGTACAATCTTGTGGCTACGTAGCTACAAGATGTTTGGGAGGGTTGCAAAAAAAAAAGAGCCTTTGTTGTCATCGAACAACAAACAAGTGCCTACAGTTTGCCAAACATTACTGGAACTTTCAATGGGACCAGGTTCTATGGTCAGATGAGACCATAATAGAGTTTTTTGGCAACAAACACCAGAGGTGGGTTTGGTGCAGACAGAATGATAGCTATGCAGAAAAGTACCTCATCCCCACTGTGATGTATGTCAGTGGATCTTTGATGTTGAGGGTCTGTTTTTCTTCCAAAGGCCCTGGACAACTTGTTAGGATACTTAGTATCATGGATTCCATCAAGTACCAGCAGTTATTAAATCAAAACCTGACTGCCTCTCCCAGGAAGCTTAAACTGGGCCATGGTTGGATGTTACAGCAGCACAGCGATCCAAAGCACAGCTCAAAATCAACACAAAAATGGTTCACTGACCACAATTTCAAGATTTTGCAATGGCCATCCCAGTCCCCTGTGCTACACCCCTTAGAAAACCTGTGAGATGTGCTGAAGAGGAGAGTCCACAAGCGAGGACCTATGAATCTGAAGGATCTCGAGAGATTCCGTATGGAGAGATGGTGTCAGATCTCTTGCCATGTGTTCTCCAACGTCATTACGCATTATAGGAGAAGTCTCAGAGCTGTTATCTCGGCAAAGGGAAGCTGCACAAAGTACTACATGAAGGTGCCAATAATTGTGGCACATATTTAAAAAAAACCGTTTGTTCCATGATAAGAATTTATTTTTCCTTTCTATCATTTCAATAGAGGTTAGACTTTTGTTAATACTTTGAGTGGAAGTTCAAGAAGATAAATAATAAAGACTTTTTTCATAGCACCTTTTGCTCATATTTATCAAGGGTACCAATATTAGTGGAGGGCACTGTACAATATTTGGCTGCTTGAATGCCATGGTAGGAAGGATTTGCACCCCAGTCTGTTTTTGCCTAGATCCAGTAATAGAAACACTCGGATGATGCTGTTGCAAATACGTTAGCATGTTCCAGGTATTTCCACAGACATACTTGAATTGGGTTTAGCAATGCCGACACACAGTCTCTGACAAATTTCAGCTATAGGTGGTAACATTGAGGAGTAAGATTTGGGTTTAAGGTTAAGTTTAGATAGTGGATACGTTTAGGGTAAAGGTTAATGTTAGCGTGGTTATGTTTATTGGTAAGGTCAGGTTGTCATCGTGTTGAACGTATAACTTGTTGCAGTATGGGTGGGCTAAAAAATAATGGGTCCAGCAAGGCTAACTGTGGCTAACCACTGGTATGTTGTCAAAACTTTCTAGGTGGAACTTGCTCTTTTGAATTTAGGTTCCACACGTGACATGATGTAGAGTGGAATTATTTGGTTCGTAGGGCATACTGAACCCCAAGCCCCAAATACATATATCATCACACCGCTACTTATTACTATATCAACTTTTTTTTTTTTGTGGATTTTCCCCCCTTTTTCTCCCCAATGGTACTTTGCCAATTACCCTGTTTTCTGAGCTGTCCCAATCGCTGCTCCATCTCCTCTGTCGATTCGGGGAGGGCTGCAGACTATCACATGCTTCCTCCACTACATGTAGAGTCGCCAGCCGCTTCTTTTCACCTGACAGTGAGGAGTTTCGCCAGGGGGATTTAACACATTGGAGGATCACGCTATTACCCCCAGTTCCTCCTCCCCCAGAACAGATGCCCCAGTGCTAGTGCAGCAACCAGGACATACCCACATTCGGCTTCCCACCTGCAGACACAGCCAATTGTGTCTGTAGGGACCCCCGACCAAACCGGAGGTAACACGGGGATTCAAACCAGTGATCCCCATGTTGGTAGGCAACAGAATAGACCACCACACCACCCGGACGCCCCCTACTATATCATCTTTTTGTCTTGTGTTACACACATTGCATTTGAATAATGTATGAAATGTGCTCTATGAATAGAACTTTGTTTTTTGTTTTTTTTTTGTAAAAGCAGACAAGAAAGGACAGGGAAAGTGAGTGAGAGGGGTGAGAAAGAAAGGAAGAAATACAGAGAAATTGGAGAGTTAGTGAAGGCAAAGAGAAATATGAAATGAAGGCGAGAACACAAAGGAGGAGGATAAAGATACATGCATAGAGAAGGTGAGGTTGGGTGAATTGTGCTGACTGTGGATGTAGTTGGAGGCTGAGGGATTTAGCAAGGGCGCACTAACCCAAAGCCGACTGACGATCTTTGATAACTCCTCACCAAACCAACTCAATAGTCAAAATGATGTGAGCATGGTGTCGTGTTTGAACCAGCACACGCTGTGCTCAGAGTGCCCAAGGAAATGTCTGCACTCTTAATTAACCATACTTCAGGGAATGTGAGACAGGGGTGAGGGCACTTTAAATCAACTCTCATACTGCTGCTACACTTCTGAATGTTCAGGAGTTGCACACTTAAAATAATAAGAGGATACCTCGGAGCCTCTAAGGGAATCTTTGCCTTGACCTGGTTGTACAACCTCAACAGTTAAATGTTCTATATAGCCCAGTTCTGTATAGAACTGTCAACTGAAACTTGGAAATTAAACACAGCTGAAAATTTTCTCAAACATATTTGAAGCAGTGATGAGTGCTGATTTTGTATTACATTACTAAGCTCTCTCCTCTGACAATTTAATCACTAATATGCTTAATGCGATCACACTTTGAATTCCTGACTGGACTGTAAAAGCAGATCATCTTTTTGTGAAGATCTGCTTTTAAATTCCAGTCAGACATTCGAAGTATGTTTGAAGTATTCCACTATTGGCTCAGCCTGTCTGTATAAAAATAAAGGAGGAAAGCCTCCTCCTTTATTTTCTGTCTTTTACAGAAAATAGAGGAGGAGGCTTTCTCTTAGAAGTGTTCGTCCACAAGAAACTGTTGGAGGTCTCTTGGAGAAGAAAAAAAAAGGTTGCTGCAGAGACAAAGTTCTAAGCAGTGTCATATTCACCACACCACCTCAGCAAGAGCCCCTTTTGAACGCAGTTCTTTTATATTGTTCACTGCCTTTTGCTGCTGGTTAACCGAGAAGCATTTTGAAATGGGAGGGAACACTTGGAAAGCACATCATATGAGCCATAGGAAAAAGGCAAAGTGAAGAAAAAGATGGGAGAGGGGAACATATGAGAGGGAGAGCGAGTGAGACAGAGAAAGAAAGGGAAGAACCTGCATAGATAGTTCCCCATTCAGTACTATTTATTAAGCCGCCTATCAGAGGAAGGACTGTTTTCATTGCCCTCAGGCCTAATCCTCCTATATCCAAAATGGGACCACTACAACTCATCCCCCCAAACCCCTAATTTTCCACTTTTCTTCTTTTTGTGCTGTCGTAGATCCCATTTCATGCTATAATGGTCTGACAGGCAATTAGGCATGGATTTGACCAATTAAGAGGATAAAAACGAGGTTTAATCAGTTTCTCTGCTAAGCTTGGCACATGTCATCCCAGGGTAGGTCTAAATGCCACGGTCACATTACAATACTGTGACCTTTGTCTTGGATAAATCGAGGTTAAATGGGATTAATTGACTCGGATCTGGCTCAAAAGTCTCATCCATCTCAGCTTCCATCTAGCTCTCCATGCTTCGTTCCATTTCAGAGCTGTCCAGTATTTCATACCTGATATTTGTACATGTGTGCCAAAGCAAACAAGGGAAATATAATTGCGGCATGTCCTGGATATAATCCCGCCAAGGTAAGGATTTGACAGAGTGGGTGGATGCAGATGCAGTAGGATATCTCACCATCGTTCGCCATTTGTCACAAGGTGTGAGTCAGTCTTGCTCATGTAGCCCTCTCGTCTTCTTTTGAAATTGACCAGCTGTTGTAGTATTCATGCATTTAAAACCAAAGTTGTCGAGGGGGCAAATTGAAGAGTACACACTGTGAGTCCTCTCCCTCTCCACCTCTCTCCGTCTCTCTCCAAACACTGTCTTGCCAGTACACAGTGCTTCTCTATGCTAATCTCCTTCAAGTTGTGTTTGAGCAGAGATACGTTAATTCTTCCTGAACACACAGGCTCGTGGTGACAGCAGCATTGACAAGGCGAGCGGGCTGGCCCTGTCCACATGGGCTTTGCTGACACTAGTTACACCTGTGTGTTAGCTAAGCGGTGTGACTCAACCTGATGGATAGGCTAACACACACGGATACACAGAGATATGCTGCAACATATAAAACGTTAATGATTGTTCTCCCAGCATGCACTTAATTGTTGAAATCAATTTTCATGATAAGCATTTTTTGGGAACGGTTTTTACTAGGCATGTGTTTATTAAGTATGTGATATATATTTTTTTAATTTCCCAAACCATAGCAGCACTCAGAGAAACAGTGCTGTCTTCATACATAATAAATATTATAGACCAAGGTGTGCAGCAACTGCATAAATAGTTCATATGCATATTAGAGGTACTACTCTAAAGTGTTTGCTCCAAGCCTTGTTAATGAATGTGTTGTGTGGACTGCAGTGAAGAAATTGCTTATTTATGTAACTCCTTGGAGCACGGTGTAACGAAATACTATTCAGGATGATGGAAATATCGAATAAGTTAACTTAATGACCAGATGTGTAGAATTCATTGACTTTTGGACTGAATGTCGTAGCTGAGAATTAAAATAAATAACGAAGAAAGCAAGTGTAGAGTTGACGAATGAAGTGTGCATGCTCCTGGCAGTCGTCACACTGCAACTACTCCATTAGACTTATCTACACACGTGTGGTTTTGTCTGAGACATGTAAGGAAAAGCATGGGTACGTTCCTAAGCAAACACATTCAAGCAGCTGGAAAGTAGGAATAGACTCTCTCCTGATTTGCAGCTCCATCTCATGTCATGTCTCTGTGTGGCTGGCGTCCAAACTGAAGCACCTGTCAAGTTGGCTATCACAAATAAAAATGAGTTTCGGAGGACGCCTTCGAATCACCTGGACTGTCAGTCCATCAGCTCGTTCTTGGAAATCCGTCCTTCTTTTACTTTAGATTGAGTGGGAATAAATGAAATGTGTGAGCCTGACTGAATGTTTGGCAGATAAAAATTACCTAATGATGGCAGACACCTCATTGGAAATGCATAAAATAGCGGTGTGGCTGAGATGAATCAGAATCAACATTTCTCAGTAGGAATTCAAAGTATGAGGTCTTTTCTCGATGCATTATTGAAAAGGTGGTGGCTCCTAGTGGGGCTTGGTAATATTTTCCGGTTCATGAGCTGATTCCAGCTGCAGCACCAGAATCACGCATCACACTTTCTAATGGGATATTCTAATGAGGTGCAGGTATTTAGAATACATCAACCCTGAATGCAGCGCAATCAGTCATTAGATTGGGCACAGGAAGGAAGAAAAAGAAATGACTTTAACATTGCTAACATTAAATCATGGGAATCAGTCCCAAAACAACTTTTTAATAACACCCTTCCACCATAAATATTAATTATTTCGAGTTATCTATGCATAGCTGAGAGGAATATTTCTTTTTCAGCAACGTCTAATTTGTTTTCAACCAGCTCATTTATATGGGTGTTAGATGTTTAAATGCTTTAAATGATAACATACTGCAAACATGTTTTTTTTTCTTAATTTTCTTTATTTCACCTGGTTTACTGAATGTGTTTGGCTTCTGAACAGCTTAATTTCAGCCAAAAATGGAAAAGAAAAAAAACCTGTGCTCAACATGCTTACTGTTATACTAAGGGAATCCCTTATTGAATCATATACATTATATGTGCCTTCTGCCATTTACTGTATGCTGTCGGTGATATTGTGTTGTTATACATTGTTATGTCAGTTATTAAATATTGTATGTTATGTTTGTATATCAATCATGCATCTTTCTGGGGGTGCCTTTGTAGCCGAATGGTTACAGCAGATGCCACATGGTCGCAACGTCGCCAGTTTGAATCCAGTCACTGACCTTTGCTGCGTGTCATCCCCTCTTTCTCTCTCCATCTTTCCTGTCTAGCTATACTTGCTCAATAAATTAGATCTTTTTTTTCAGTAAGTTTTCATTCCCTGAGTCTCAGGGGTGCCACTTTTTGCAGACTACCACATGCCTCCTCTGATACATGTGGAGTCCCCAGCCGATTCTTTTCACCTTTTTTTTCCTGCTTCTTTTCACCTGACAGTGAGGAGTTTCACCAGGGGGACGAGGTATGTGGGAGGATCACGCTATTCCCCCCAGTTCCCCTTCCCCCCTGAACGGGCACCCTGACCGACCAGTACAGCTGGTCCTGATCTCTTCTAGTGCAGAGATCAATTGTGTCTGTAGGGACACCCAACCAAGCTAGAAATAACAGAGGGATTCGAACTGGGATCCCTGTGTTAGAAGGCAGCGGAATAGACCGCCACACTACCCGGATGCCTTTAAAAAGAATAATATTAATCATGCATCTTACAATCTTGTATGTACATCTCTGAGTGACGTTTCCTATATTACCTCACTTCCTGTGCCTTGCATGAGCCGGATGAAGCGGTTAAAGTGAAATGTGTTGCTCAATAGATGAGATAGTTTTTTTTTTCTGTAAGTTTTCTTGTCCCGAGTCTTACATGTGCGGCATTTTTGACACATAGACTTCTGCATTTTTTTTACTATTTGAGCTTAATTTCAGCATTTGGGGGTTAAGTGCCTCGATCAAAACCATATCCGTTGAAAATAAATCAAATTCTGTGCTAGTTTTTCCTCGTCTCACAAGCTAAACTCATTTTGTGAATTGACCCTACAGTGAAACTTGACTGAGCTCCCTTTCCGTGACAGCTACTTCGCTGGGGTTGTTCTGTTCTACCACTAGGCCTGTACTTAATGCACAGTTCAGTGAGTTATGTGGGCTCGGTCTTCTTTGTGTTGTAAATTGTAACTTTATTTGGTGAAGATGCTGGCCAGCAGTTGGGCTGAAACAACTATTTGACATTGATAATGCCGACAGTAAGAACATGTTGACAAAAATAAACATTGTCGACTAGTTTGAATTTTCAAATAGACTTTTTGTTTAGCAATGGTAATGATGCTTTTGTCTGAAAGACGAAATGCAAATGCTTTCATCCAGAAGAGGTCAGCTGTTTAGTACCCCCATGTAACGTTGCATGCACATGTTTTGATAAGCGTGCTGAGAGCAGCTAGATTCTGTCGGTGGCAGGGCTTAATGGTGTCAGTATTCAAATATTGGTTTTACATTCACGTCACATCTGGTACAGTGCTGATATCCAATGTTGCCATTATTACATTCACGCTGATCCCACAGCGTGTACTGAAATCAAAATGAGCAGGTGTTTTCCTTTTTTGAGGAGAAAATAAAACGAAATAAAAATATCTGAATCCATGTCGTGGTCAGTGGAGGACGCGACAGCATTAATCGACATTTGTTCCGACAGATTTCAGAGAAAAAACATGTTGTGAAAAATATGTCAACTTTCCACCACCCCTGGACTGAAGTGAACATTACTAACAGGCGCTGTAAAGCCCCTTGAGGCAAATTTGTAATTTGCGATATTGGGCTGTACAAATAAAATTGACTTGACAGCAGTTGTTGTCATTGTAGTTTTTTCTTTTTCTTACCCTTGTTTCTCCCCAATTGTACTTGGCCAATTACCCCACTCTTCCAAGCCGTCCCGGTCGTTACTCCACTCCCTCTGCCGATCCTGGGAGGGCTGTAGACTACCACATGCTTCCTCCGATACATGTGGAGTCGCCAGCTGCTTCTTTTCACTTGACAGTGGGGAGTTTCGCCAGGAGGACATAGCGCATGGGAGGATCAAGCTATTCCCCCCAGTTCCCCCTCCCCCCCTGAGTAGGTGCCCCGACCGACCAGAGGAGGTACTAGTGCAGCGACCAGGACACACCCACGTCCGGCTTCCCACCCACAGACACAGCCAATTGTGTCTGTAGGACGCCCGACCAAGCTGGAGGTAACACAGGGATTCGAACCGGCGATCCCTGTGTTGGTAGGCAACGGAATAGACCGCCACGCTACCAGTAGTTATGTAGTTTTTTTTGTGTTTTTTTGTTGTTGTTGTTTTTGTTGTGGGACTTCCTGGCGATTTCAGCTCATACTAAACAGATACTTTATTTATTCAGACCCAATTCGCCACATCCTTGATTATTCTCTTTATTACCAAAAAGCCATAAATCTCCAGAGACGTGGACCGTTCCTCACAAAATACTTTTGGGGAGACCCATTATGAGTGATTGTGGCTCAGAATCCTTCTGTATAGCAGAATATGTTGACTGCTATATTAACCCTATTTCACAGAAACATCCAAAGTTACGTATGAGTTTGTCAATAAATTAAAGGATATGACGGTACCTAGAAATACTTTTCTGTATTGTTATAGACTCTTTGTATACCAACATAGACACTACCTTAGGGTTGAAGGCGGGGGTCTGGTGAGTGCTGGTGTTACACCAAAATCTGTGACCTGTCAGATTTTGTGACCCTGGCCTTAAACCACTCTATTTCGGCCACCCTCCCAGATGCTAAGCCTAATCTTAACCACACCAAACCCATATCTAATATCAGCTGTCTCCAACCCAATACCTGAACTTTATGCCGAAACTTAACCTTATCTAAACTGCCGTTTCCTGGCTGAAAGACTGTTGTATTGCAAGGGTCACATAATGTGACAGGTCACAGGCACTCACCGGACTCCCATTATCCAGACAAGGAAGTTCTCCAGTTGTTAGAAATCATTTTAACACGTAATGATTTTGAGTTCAATAGCAAACACTTTCTCCCAAGTGTGCGGTTGTGCAATGGAAAGAAAGTATTCCCCATTTTATGCAGATGTACACTAATCAGCCAAAACACTCAAACCATGTACCTAATATTGTGTAACTCCCCGTCGTGCCACCAGAACAGCTCCGACCCATTGAGGCATGGACTCCACAAGATCTCTGAAGGTGTCCTCTGGTATCTGGGACCAAGACATTAAGTCCTGTAAGTTACGAGGGGGGATCTCCATGGATCGGACTTGTTTTTCCCAGTACATCCCACAGATGCTCCATCGGATTGAGATCTGGGGAGTTTGGAGGCGAGGGCAACACCTTGAAATGTTTGTCATGTTCCTCAAACCATTCCTGAACAAATTTTGCAGTGTGGCAGGGTGCATTATTCTGCTGAAAGACGCCGCTGCCATCAGGGAATACTGTTGCCATGAACGACAACAACAACAACAACAACTTAGATTTATATAGCACCTTTAAAGGGACCGAAGGATGCATCACACATAGTGGAGCAGACAAAACAAGTAATACAAGAACAGAAAATAAAAATAGCAAAGATTGCTGGAGATGATAGAAGTTACTAGAGACTAAAGGCCAAGGTGAAGAGGTGAGTTTTCAGGAGTTTTTTAAAAAGTGTCTAAACAAGCAGCATTGCAGATCTCTGCTTGGAGAGAGTTCCAGAGGGTGGGGGCTGCCACACGGAAGGCTCTGTCCCCAAAAGTCCGCAGGCTGGTGTGGGGGATGGAAAGCAGGCCCGTGTCTGCAAACTGCAGAATCCGGGATGGAGTATAGTAAGGGTGGAGGAGGTCTAATAGGAACGGGGGGGTAAGGGCATGCAGGGATTTGTAGGTGAGGATGAGGATTTTGTAGGAAATGTGGGAAAATGTTTTTTTTCCTTTAGCACTTATTTTGATCTATTTACTTATCATTTGATTGAATAGCACGCTGGCTGATAATAATTTATTTTCATTTACACACTTTGGACTGTTGCAGTTTTGGCTCTATTTGTCCCCCCCCCCCATGCTGTTCAGGCCCTACCTATAATAACAATATATGTTACAGTGGACAGGGCGCTGCACTGCGGCTGCCCACTGCTGCTAGCTACACTGTTAGGATGGGTAAATGCAGAGGATGAATTTCCCCACAGGGATTAATAAAGTAGATCTTATCTTATCTCTTCTTATTGCATTAGTTGTTCTGACTGTCTTGCTCTTCTGAACATTACCTTAAATTATTTCCACACTGGGTTTACATAACAACAACTATATATATATATATGTGAGCTGGAGGGCGTTGCTGGGGGAGAGCTTACTGCCACCGAGACCCGACCCCAGAGAGGCTGATGATGAATGAATGAATGAATGAATATATACATATATGTTTTTTTTTAAAATAAGAGTGGTGGTACCTTACATCTTCTCAATGTAGGGGAATAAAACCGTGACTCGGTGCCTTTTAGGTTATATAGCCCTTGATTTGATTCTTCCCCATTCCACCTTTTCTAAAAAAAAATTATTTTTGTTACCCCCCAACACACATAAAGACACACACACTTTTTGTTTTGTTTTTTTCTGTTATAGATTTTTTTGCTTGGATTGTGAGGCATACTTTATTGAAATTATGAACCTCAAAATAGAGAAGCTAGCACCAGTGCAAACTGGTGCCAAATTACCAGCAGCACAGTGGCCCAGTGGTTAGCTCTGTTGCCTCACAGCAAGAAGGTCCTGGGTTCGAACCCCAGGCCATCCCAGGTCCTCTCTGTGTGGAGTTGGCATGTTCTCCTCGTGTCGGTGTGGGTTTGCTCCGGGGGCTCCGGTTTCCTTCCACCATCAAAAAGACATGCATGTTAGGGTTAATACTCCTGTCTGTGTCGCTGACCAAGGCAATGGAAAGAAGAACTGGAGTTTGTGCTGCAGTTGCCCACTGCTCCTATACCATAGGATGGGTTAAATGCAGAGAACAAATTTCTTTGCAAGAGTACAATTCGTTGTAAGGTACAATGACAACATGAAGGGGCTTTCTTCTTATACCTTCCCTTGGGGGGGGGGGGGGTTATACTTCCTTCACTTAACCCCCTAACCCTAACTTGGTGACACAAAGGGAAGTCAGAAGGGGAGTCAGATTCTGCGGGGGAGTGGGAAAATTCTATAACTCCGGCACAGAGCAGCATGCCGAGGCCTCATTACTGCCTCGGCATGATTATGGAAAAAAAGACTCGAGCGTTTGGCTGAGTCAGGTCACACTTAAGCCTCTTTCAGATCCTGGGATTTTCTAAGGTTTCAAATGTTGGCATGTTTGATAAGCCCTCTCATTGGCTGTGTGTAATGATTCCAAACACAACACTCATCTGATCGCTGGGATTCTCTTGAGTTCTGTTTACATTAAAAATATTTCAGGAAAGTGTTGGTTCAGTGCCTCAGAAGAGTACTATGCCATATGTAGTAGGACCAATTTCCTAGGATTTTGAGACATGGGCCCTTTCACTCCAAAGGGGTTCCTGGTAAGAAGATAAGATTTCAGCTAGGTGTGAAAGTGGTATTACTTTACCTTTTATTTCTTGGGTAAGTCTCTAAAGGTCTGATAGGACTGTCTGCCTTGTGGTCGTACCAGCCTTGTTTTAGTCCTGCAGTGGACCACTGCTTCTTTCATTATTTATGACATAGAATATGGCAGGATTTATGACAAAAAAAAACATTTTAGAAGCTCATTTGTATGCAACCTCGAATCAACCTAGGAAGTTATTTGATACTTGTAATATGCTGTAAAATGTGTAATTCAATTTCCTGACTTCTCGCAGCTCGAAGACTCCCATTTAGTTGCCAAGACAAATTCCATCAAATATCCCGCAGGCAGATGTGTTTGTTAATATACAGCTGTAATCCATCATAGCCTAGCCTGTGATGTCGTTTGTCTGAAGGGAAATAAGGCTTATGTTCTATCCCTAAACAAACAGGATTTAAATACTGAAACAATATAGTAGGAGAATTGACAGCTTTAAACGTTTGTTTCCTATTTTGCTTCTAAGAGCAACCAGAAAGTGACAAAACATTAAAATAAGCAGCAAATGAACTTAATTATTTTTGCCCTTCACTACACAAGGCTAGATAGATTATAGTTGTACTGTAGTGTACATTTTTTTTATATTTCCCCCTTTTGCTCCCCAGTTATACCTAGCCAATCACCCTGCTGTCTTAGTCGTCGCCGATCCGGGGATGGCTGAAGACTACCACATGCCTCCTCTGATACATGTGGAGTTGCTTGCTGCTTCTTTTCACCTGACAGTGAGGAGTTTCGCCAGGGGGACGCAGCATGTGGGAGAATCACGCTATTCCCCCAGTTCCCCTCCCCCCGAACAGGCGCCTTGACCGACCAGAGGAAACGCTAGTGCAGCGATCAGGACACACCCGCGTCTGGCTTCCCACCCACAGACACGGCCAATTGTGTTTGTAGGGACGCCTGACCAAGCCGGATGTAACACGGGGATTCGAACCGGCGATCCCCGTGTTAGTAGGCAACGGAATAGACCACCACGCAACCTGGACGCCCTATAATTATAATTGTGAATGCGTCTGAGAGGCCAAGAGTGGCAGATTTGACTTTGTAATTTAGGTTGTATTTTGTATTTGTTTTTTGGATTTTTCCCCCCTTTTTCTCCCCACTTGAACTTGGCCAATTACCCTGCTCGTCTGAGCCATCCCGGTCTCTGCCCCCCCCCCCGCCAATCTGGGGGGGGTTGCAGATTACCACATGTGTCCTCCGATACATGTGGCGTCGCCAGCCTCTTCTTTTTCACCTGACAGTGAGGAGTTTCGCCAGGAGGACGTAGCACGTGGGAGGATCACGCTATTCCCCCCCAGTTCCCCCACCCCCCCGAACAGACGCCCCGACCGACCAGAGGAGGCGCTAATGCAGCGATCAGGACACATACCCACATCCGGCTTCCCACTCGCAGACACAGCCAATTGTGTCTGTAGAGACGCCCGACCAAGCTGGAGGCAACACGGGGATTCGAACCAGCAAGCTCTGTGTTGGTAGACAATGGAATAGACCGCCATGCCACCTGGACGCGCTGGGGTGTATTTTGTTGACTTTTCAGAAAATCATTGCCTTCACGGATGATTATGCATTTGAACACCATTCTTGTTTCATAAATGATTTTGTAGTTAGAATTAACTTTCTTTTTGCTACAGCTTGTTTCATTGCCATCAAAGTTGTTAAGATGTAATCAGTGTAAAACGTTATTTATCTTAATCATCTGATAGTAGGGTAAATACAGCACACTCTTCATGTTGTCTTCTTTTGTGAAACCATAGGAAGAAGAGAGGTGATGGGGAAAGGGAGAAGAATCATCAACGTCTTGCAATCCCAAGTATAGGCACACCACGTCATGATCTGTTCACCATGCAACCAGTGTGTCTTCATTGGTACAGCCAAGAGGTCAGCTCACGCAACATTGACCTTCCTTATTCAAATCTGCACTTTCATTTCTCTGTGTATATTTATTTTTGTTTAACTATGATGCCCACCACAGGCCCCTGGTGCTTCCTAAGTCAACATGGGTGATTGCTGAGGGGTTTAAACAACCCTCCAAGCAATTTGTTACCTTGGATGAATTAACGTAATGAATTGGCTTGGGTCAATTAGAGCAACAGCTCCGATTTGTTGTCTTCCTTATTTGGTATGGCATGCAAAGAGCATACCTTCTCACGCGGTACTATTAAACTCCTGGCTTCAAGGGGGAGAAAGGGAGATATAACTAAACTCTCTGCCTCATTCCCTCTTCCCATCTCAGCCATGCAACAAACCTGTGTGATAGTAACTGGTGTGTTTGTTTGTGTATGGTTGCACGACCCTGTGTGGGAGCCAAGAGATGGTTACGATGATTGATAGCATTGTGGTGGTGGAGTAGAGAGCAGGGATGATACCAGTTACAGGTAATATTTGCTGCAGTCAGAGGTAAAGATGGGATCATTAGCAGATAATGACACCATTATTGACAGGCACATAGACATGCATAAATATGATGTGTGCGCGCGCGCGCGCGCATGCATGAACACACACACACGCACACACGCACGCACACACACACACACACACACACACACACACACACACACACACAGGACCTGAAATTGCCAGTATTCCTGTAGTTTTAGCGATAGCAATAAACATATTGATATAGACATGAATATGGATATTTAATATCCATTATAATGTATTGTATAGTTGATGAACATTATGTTTGAATTCCCGCATGCACTGGAAAAATATCCCATCCCTTATGTACATTTCATACAGGTGTCTCAAATCTCACTGTTAAACTGATGGGATCCAACAGGATTTAATGTATGTTTATAGATAAATTATCTTGTTACAGTATTAATCTGGTGTTTGTTGTTTCCTTAAAGGGGCTTAATGCTTGAGTCACTCAAGTCATTTACGGAGAGCTCACTCTGACTGACACCCTTCCAAATATCCAGCTGGTCTCCCGTGGATTTAAGGGAGCTAGAAACCAACATGTGCTATAATAATGAAATTTATCATTTGTTATGACAGTCTCTGGAAATGAAGCTTTCAGTTTGAGATTGAGGAGGTTCAATTCATAATTAGTTTTGGAATGAAGCAGTGAAATTTGACAGAAGAAGAAGTGTTTTAGAAATGTCGTACCTACTTTAAAGGCCCTCAGTCATACCTTATAACTCTGAACATATCTTCACTCTGAGTTCATTCTTTCCCAAGAATGCAATTTTTGGTCAGAATCCAAGTTTGAAATGGTGATTCCCCCAAAACTGGCCTGAATTTTAAGTATTGAGTTTACTAAGATTTGAAGGGAAAACAATTCATCATCTGCCCATCTGGGGAGTTGTTGTAAGAAGAACATTTAAATTATTGATTGCTACTCCACAGCCCATTGGTTTCACAGATAATTTGGAAGATTTAGTCTTCCTCTGTCATATGGTAGATATAATACTAATTATGCGAACCCAAGGAAACTTGTTTCAAATTAAATTGAAACATTTTAACTTGGTGTCAAGAGGTGGGGGCAGTTTCAAGGACTGTCTCGAAATGTATTTGAATAGGTAAGAGTTTTGGTTGGACTTTTGTTTTTATTAGGCTGTCGGTCTATAAGCTGATCTCAGTTAATGACAACTCACAAAATATGGTGCTCTGGGATGAGAATGGGACTGTAATGACTTTTTTAGATTTTATTTATTTGAAGAGATTTCTTTTTCAGGAAACGATGCACTCTATATACTCAGAGCTAGATGGGGAAGTGTGAGACATGGATCTGCAAGTGTTTTGTATTCATGCAGTAATACCAATAATAATAATAATAATAATAATAAAACCTTATTTATATAGCATTTTTCAAAACAAAGTTACAGACTGCTTTACAAGACAAGACGATAGACAAACAATGATAAAAACAATTTAAAAACAGTTTAAAAGATAAGGATTAGCATTTTAATTTAGTGGCCTGAAAATTGGCAGAAAGTTTCAATTATTTAATTTAAGGCTGGAATCATTTTCGATAAACTCTGAGAAACAGAATTGCAATGTCCAAAAAGAGTGCAATTCAGTACTATTTAACCAAATTTAATTATAATTTTGGCCATAAGTCGTACTGACCACAGTAATCTACAGCAGGGATAAAAAGGACTGGTAATACAGGACTCCCTTGTCAGATTCTCCTACGATACTGCTCTTTCTGAATTTCTGATGCAATGTGTTTGTTAAGTGTGGCAAATCAAAGTGGTCATTCAAACCTGCCAGGGGATTTTTCAGCATCCACTGAAAGCAAAGCAGTGTCTGGAGAATCCCTCTTTTAATGTGCAATATTTAACACCCCTCGTTATAAAGAAGCCCGTTTCCCCTTGACAAAACGATTGTGACTTTATTTAACATTGAATGGAAAAATATTTTGTAATGCAGGTATGAGAAATCGTCATAGACAAGCATAAAGGTGAAATTGGACAAAAATGATTGACATATTATACGTTTCCTGATTCTAAGAACAGAGTAACCTTAGCTTTTTTCTTCAACACAGATGGAAAAAGAAGTTTTAATGAGATTTAAGAGACATTTCCAAAGAGCAGTAGAAAAAAAGTCTATAAATAGCTGTTATATCATTATTAATGGCATCGATGTGTCTGGCAAGTGGTACTCAGTCGTGTACCATGTTTATGTGACTTTTCATTCCAACCACTGATTTCACCAATTAGCACACATCACATAGCATGTGACTGAGTACCATTGGTCCAGAATTTCAGTGACTGACAGTCTCAGGGATGTTTCTTATTTAATTTGAAATAGTCGATTAGCTCAGACTGATAAAGAATTATGACTGGTAATCTAAATTATATGCGTATTCTGCGCGGTAAAAAAGTTTTCTAAAACTGCCTAAAAATGCTACTTATTTTTTATGGTTGAAGTTTTCCACATCTTGGGGAGTACTCAGTAGAATTATGGGGTTTTCTGACTTTAACTATCTAATATGCCAAGCCTTGTTACCTTGATCTGTTTGAGCCTTGACACACTGACCTGCAGCTGCACCTGTGAAATTGTTTTTAGCTTCCCACCTCAAATAGGACAAGATCTTCAGTCTACAGTGTTACGTAGGAGGACAGCCTTCCCCGGGGATTCAATTTGAGCATCAAGTTGTTTTTTGTTTTTTTTGCTCTAACTTGGTGTCCTTTTTGAGACATCCTTTTTAAGAGGATTACTTTGAAATCATCCTCTCAAAAAAAACCAAAAAACCAAAACAAAACACCGAAAGCCTCCCATCTATTGCAGGCAGATGAATATCGGAGAAAAACACATACAACATTTATTTGTTTGCCCATATATTTAAGTCTTGCCGTTACTTTCTTTGGAAACGCCACCTTGGAGAATTACAGCTAGCATATCTTTATATACATGTCTTTTGTGTCCTATCTGTGTTGATATTTGGAAATAATCTCAGCATTAGAAGGTTTTTGAGATGTCAGAGTAACTGGAATAATGGATGCTGAATAGTGCTGGGTAATAATTCAATATTATTGTTTATCATCTTTCAGTTGTATCAAAATGAAATTCAGATACTGGCATATCGTGATACACACGTTTTTTTTGTCTGACCTAATCATGGAGAATCTATTACCTAAAATTTCTAACAAAATTAAGTGTTAAATACACTCACCGGCCACTTTATTAGGCACACCCGTCCAACTGCTCATTAACGCAAATTTCTAATCAGCCAATCACATGGCAGCAACTCAATGCATTTAGGCATGTAGACATGGTCAAGACGATCTGCTGCAGTTCAAACCGAGCATCAGAATGGGGAAGAAAGGTGATTTAAGTGACTTTGAACGTGGCATGGTTGTTGGTGCCAGACGGGCTGGTCTGAGTATTTCAGAAACTGCTGATCTACTGGGATTTTCATGCACAACCATCTCTAGGGGTTTCAGAGAATGGCCCGAAAAAGAGAAAATATCCAGTGAGCGGCAGTTCTGTGGGCGAAAATGCCTTGTTGATGCCAGAGGTCAGAGGAGAATGGCCAGACTGGTTCGAGCTGACAGAAAGGCAACAGTAACTCAAATAACCACTCATTACAACCGAGGTATGCAGAAGAGCATCTCTGAACGCACAACACGTCGAACCTTGAGGCAGATGGGCTACAGCAGCAGAAGACCACACCGGGTGCCACTCCTGTCAGCTAAGAACAGGAAACTGAGGCTACAATTCGCACAGGCTCACCAAAATTGGACAATAGAAGATTGGAAAAACGTTGCCTGGTCTGATGAGTCTCGATTTCTGCTGCGACATTCGGATGGTAGGGTCAGAATTTGGCGTCAACAACATGAAAGCATGGATCAATCCTGCCTTGTATCAACGGTTCAGGCTGGTGGTGGTGGTGTAATGGTGTGGGGGATATTTTCTTGGCACACTTTGGGCCCCTTAGTACCAATTGAGCATCGTGTCAATGCCACAGCCTACCTGAGTATTGTTGCTGACCATGTCCATCCCTTTATGACCACAGTGTTCCCATCTTCTGAGGGCTACTTCCAGCAGGACAACGCGCCATGTCATAAAGCTCGAATCATCTCAGACTGGTTTCCTGAACATGACAATGAGTTCACTGTACTCAAATGGCCTCCACAGTCACCAGATCTCAATCCAATAGAGCACCTTTGGGATGTGGTGGACCGGGAGATTCGCATCATGGATGTGCAGCCGACAAATCTGCAGCAACTGCGTGATGCTATCATGTCAATATGGACCAAACTCTCTGAGGAATGTTTCCAGTACCTTGTTGAATCTATGCCACGAAGGATTAAGGCAGTTCTGAAGGCAAAAGGGGGTCCAACCCGGTACTAGCAAGGTGTACCTAATAAATTGGCCAGTGAGTGTATATGAGGGAGTATTATTTGAAAAGTAGTTTTGGTTAAGTCAAGTCAAGTCAAAAAAATTTTTTTTCATTCATTCATTCATTAATTCATTCATCTTCAGCTGCTTCTCTGGGGTAGGGTCGTGGTGGCAGCAAGCTAATTAGGGCACTCCAGATGTCCCTCTCCCCAGCAACGCCCTCCAGCTCCTCCTGGGGGATCCCAAGGTGTTCCCAGGCCAGATTGAACATATAGTCCCTCCAGGGAGTTCTGGGTCTATCTCAGGGTCTCCTCCCAGTTGGCTGTGCTTGGAAAACTCCCAAAGGAAGGCGCCCTGGAGACATCCTGATCCGATGCCTGAACCACCTCATCTGGCTCCTTTCGACACGAAGGAGCAGCGGCTCTACTCCGAGCTCCCTCTGGATGTCCGAGCGCCTCACCCTATCGCTAAGGTTGAGCCCAGACACCCTACGGAGAAAACTCATGTCATTCGCTTGTATCTGCGATCTCACCCTTTCGGTCACTACTCAAAGCTCATGACCATAGGTGAGGGTTGGAACGATGATTGACTGGTAAATTGAGAGCTTTGCCTTCTGGCTCAGCTCGCTCTTCACCACAACAGTCCAGTACAACGTCCACATTACTGCTGATGCTGCACCAATCCGCCTGTCAAATCTCCCACTCCATCCTACCCTCACTCGTGAACAAGACCCCAAGATACTTGAACTCCTTCACTTGAGGCAACAACTCGTCCCTAACCTGGAGGGAGCAATCCACCATTTTCTGGAAGAGAACCTTGGCCTCAGACTTGGAGGTGCTGACTCTCATCCCGGCCATTTCACACTCAGCTGCAAACCGCTCCAGTGCACGCTGGAGGTCATGTTCTGATGAAGCCAACAAAACCACACCATCTGCGAAGAGCAGAGATGCAATTCTGAGGTTCCCAAAACGGACACACTCCTCACCTTGGCTGTGCCTTGAGATCCTGTCCATGAATATCACAAACAGAATCGGAGACAAGGGTTATACAAGGACCGGATGGGTTGTAGCAACTGCCCCGGTACCCCATACTCACGCAGTACCCCCCCCCCAGAGAGTGCACTGGGGTACACGGTTGTAAGCCTTCGCCAAGTCCACAAAACACATGTAGACTGGCTGGTCAAACTCCCATATCCCCCTCAGCACTTCCGTAAGGGTAAAGAGTTGGTCCGTTGTTCCATGGCCCAGATGGAATCTGCATTGTTCCTCCTGGATCTGAGGTTCGACAATCGGTTGAAGCCTACTTTCCAGCACCTTAGAGTAGACTTTCCCAGGGAGGCTAAGCAATGTGGTGCCCCTATAATTGGAGCAGACCCTCCGGTCCCCCTTTTTAGATATGGGAACCACCACCCCAGTCTTACACTCCACAGGTACTGTCCCCGACCTCCATGCGACACTGAAGAGGCATGTCAACCAAGACAGCCTAACAATGTCCAGAGCCTTCAGCATCTCACGGCAAATCTCATCCACACCTGGCACCTTGCCACTGAGGAGCTTGTTATCTACCTCAGAGACCTCGGCCAGAGATATGGGCAGGGCTTCCCTTGAGTCTTCAGACTCCACCTCTTCCACTGAGGATGTGTTAACTGGGTTCTGGAGCTCCTCATAGTGTTCTTTCCACCACTCGACAACATCCCCAGTCTGGGTCAACAGTTCCCCTCCCCGGCTGAACACAGCCTGAGTCAAGCCCTGCTTCCCCTTCCTTGAGTTGCTGGATGGTTTGTCAGAACTTCCTTGAGGGCAACCGAAAGTCCTCCTCCATAGCCTCGCCAAACTCCTCCCACACCTGACGTTTTGCTTCTGTGACTGCCGAAGCCACAGCCCTTCTGGCCTCCTGGTACCTGTTTGCTGCTTCAGTAGACCCCAGGGCCAACCAAGCCCGAAAGGCCTCCTTCTTCAGCCTGACAGCTTCCCTCAACGCCGGTGTCAGTGATGTGTGGTGAGGTTCGTGGCTTGTGAGGCACTGACTTTTTCAGTGTGTAATTAATTATTACTAATTAATTACATACTCATTCAATACAAATAAAAGGATGTACTGCAGTGTATGCATGGGCTTACCTTTACTTGAAAATGGAGTCCATTCTCCTATCCTTCTGGACAAAAATCTCCGTGACTTTGTTGTAAAAGTCTTCCTTATCTTCTTTAAGTTTTAGAAGTCTTTCCGCCCTGTAAACCCGTGGGCTCACGCATACGCCCCCTTCAGTGAGGCAGAGGTACTGGCTGCCTCGTCTCATGCTTTTTCAGTGTGGTTTTATGTAAGATCAGCAAGACTGAATATGTTATACACATACATGAAATCCATTAACTATTTTAAGGAAAGTGAGGACATATAATAAAAGTGTCTACAAATATTACATTGGTGACAAACAGTGAGAAAGCAAAAGGCATGCGCTCAACCCAGTTTGTGAGGGATTGCGCAATCCGAGGTGAGGCTCCACTCCTCGCTGCCTCAACTCGCGTATCTCCCCTCTAATTGAACAGGAAATATGCAAATTCAGCGGTTTTGATAATAAAAATGATTTAAATTATTGGAATTGTACATAAATTACATTTATAGCACAGATCAGTAGACAAATATTAATATTTATTTTATTTTATCATCATTTGTTTTTTCTTTTCATGATGAAAGGTGAGGCTCTGCCTCACCTGCCTCCCCTGACTGCACGTCCCTGGCCGGTGTCCACCAGTGGGTTCTCAGGGTGTAGCCTCAACAGGCACTGATGACCTTATAACCACAGCTCCTGCCTTCCGCATCTGCAATAGAGGCTTTGAACATGGCCCACTCAGACTCCATGTCCCCAGCCTCCTTATGGATACACAAGAACTTCTTCCGGAGGTGGGAGTTGAAGACCTCATGGACAGGGGCCTCTGCCAGACGTCCCCAGTTCACCCTCACTACACGTTTGGGTTTGCCAGGTCTGTCTGGCAGCCTTCCCACACCATCTGATCCAACTCACCACCAGGTGGTGATCAGTTTACAGCTCTGCTCCTCTCTTTACCCAAGTGTCCAAAACATACGGCCACAGATCTGATGATATGACCACAAAGTCTATCATCAATCTTTGGCCTAAGGTGTTCTGGTACCAAGTACACTTATGAACTACCTTATTTTCGAACATGGTGTTTGTTATGGCCAATCCATGATTGCACAGAAGTCCAATAACAAGGCACCGCTCGGGTTCAGATCAGGGAGGCTGTTCCTCCAAATCACACCCCTCCAGGTTTCTCCATCATTGCCCACGTGAGCGTTGAAGTCCCCCAGAGGAACTATAGAGTCCTGAGGCGGAGCTCTATCAAGGACACCGCCCAGAGACTCCAAGAAGGCCGGATACTCCAAACTGCTATTCAGTGCATAAGCACACACAACAGTCAGAGCCTTCCCCCCAGCGACTCGCAGTCATTTAGAGGTGACTCTCATTCCCTGGGGAGAACTCCAACACAGCCGTGCTCGACCGGGGACTGGTGAGTATCCCCACACCTACGCGGCGCCTGTCACGTTGGCCAACTCCGGAAAAGTAATGAGTTCAGCCCGTCTCCAGGAGTTTGGTACCAGAGCCCATGCTATGTGTGGAGGTGAGCCAAACTATATCTAGTTGGTACTGCTCCACCTTCCACACCAGCTCAGGCTTCATCCTTGCCAAAGAGGTGACATTCCACATCCCAAGGACCAATCTGCGAGGCTGGAAGTTGGCACGCCCCGGTCCCTGCCTTTGCCTGCCACCCGGCATGCATTGCACCCTACCCCGATGCTCATCCCCGTGTGTGGTGGGTCCATGAGGTGGTGGGTCCATGTTGTTTTTTTGGGCTGGGCCCAACTGGGCCCCATGAGCCAAGGCCCAGCCACCAGATGCTCGCCGGCGAGCTCCTTTCTCAGGTCTGGCTCCAGGAGGGCGCCCCAGTTTCCCTTTTCCGAGCGAGGTGCTGTAACTCTGCTGGTGTAATTTCATTGGGTTTCTTGGGAATCGCTATTAGTCTGGCCCCTCCCCTGGGACCAATTTGCCTTGGGAGACCCTACTAGGGGTTATTGCCCCCAACAACACAGCTGCCAGGATCACCAGGACACATAAACCCCTCCACCACGTTATATCACAAATTACAAATTTGCCTCAGAGGATTTCTTGATAACACACTTTAAATTGCTAAACAATTAAACATGATGAACCTCAGTTAGATTCTTGAATATGGTCCTTTGTATATGTGAGCAGATATGATCATATCGATATCATCTAAAATTGCTATGTTTATTGTGATTATATTGTCCTTTAATGCCCAACCAATTGATTGTGGTGCTTGTTTCAAGTCAACCAAGTGAGTCAAGTGAGTCAACCAAGTGAGTCACGGTGGCCCAGTGGTTAGCACTGTCGCCTCACAGCAAGAAGGTCCTGGGTTCGAACGCTGAGGTTGTCCAACTTTACGGGTCATCCCAGTTCATCCTCTGTGTGGAGTTTGATGTTCTCCCTGTGTCTGCGGTGGGTTTTCTCCGGGTGCTCCGGTTTCCCTCGCCATCAGAAAGACATGCATGTTAGGGTTAATAATCCTGTCTGTGCCCCTGACCGAGGCATGGCAAGATGAACTGGAGTTGGTCCCCAGGCGCTGCACAGCGGCTGCTCACTGCTCCTAGCTAAACAGTTAGGATGGGTTAAATGCAGAGCAGAATTTCCCCACGGGGATTAATAAAGTAGTTAAAAAGTGGTTATTGGTTAATTAAAGGTTTGAAATAAATTGTTACAGAATTTGTGGTCATCCTTGTTGGGTTTTTAGCCATTTACAATATTTTGATTTGATCCCTTTCCACCAGGTATTGCTTAAGCTATTTAGGTCATTCATTTTATTTATTTTTTGAAATGGGATCATTTATGTGGAAAGATTCAAGTGGGAGCAATTGGATCCAGAAAACTCTTGTCCCTGTCAATACTGGACACAACCCCTCATCAGTAGGGTCAAACTAACCTGTCTACATGGTCTAAAACCCTTTCACGGTTGTATTTATGGTGTGGTCACACCAGAAGTGGCAGGGCAAAGGCAGGCAAAGCAAAGTATTTTTCCTATGCTATGGTAAAAAATAGGCAGGACTGGAAGCTTTGCTGAGTTGTAGAAAATATCTAACATAATTTCTCCTACGTTACTGCCTCTCCTCGTCAGCTTCAAAAGCCATTGTCAATGCTGGTGAGTCATTTCACCTATAGCATGACACCTTATCTCATTTCTGAGATGAGTATATTTTTAGACCAGGGAGAAAAATTCAATTCAATTCAATTTATTGTCATTAAAAACAATGTGCAGGCACATGTTAAAAATGAAATAAGGGCTGCGGCTTTGCCAAAGAGTGCAAGACAGATATAGACAAACACAGCAAACACAGTATAAGATATACACGGATGAAGACCAAAAGCTAAAAATAAATTAAAAAAAGAGCATGAGTACAAAGATATTTAAAAATATCCAGAGACATTCAGTGGTTAACCAGGTTCAGGTTGGCAGCAGCTTGGGGAAAGAAGCTTCTTTTGAGCCTGGTAGTGTGGGCTCTGAGGCTCCTGTAGTGCCTCCCAGAGCGCAGGGGCGGAGAACAGTCCATGGTTAGGGTGGGTGGGATCTCTGCTGATGCTGTGGCCCCTTCGAAGGCAGCGTTTGTGATAAATGTATTTTATGACTGGGAGCTGGGTGTTATGCTGGTTGATATGCTGGGCCACCTTGACGACCCGTTGCAGAGCTTTCTGGTCTACTGGTGTGCAGTTGCCGTACCACACTGAGATGCAGCTAGTCAGGATACTGTCTATGGTTCAGTGGTAGAAGTTGGTGAGAATTTTGGGGGATAGACAGGTGCTGCTCAGCCTCCTCAGGAAATGCAGGCATTGGGCCTTTTTCACAAGGGCCTGGGTGTTTGACATCCAGGAGAGTGGCTCATTGATGTGGACTCCAAGGAATTCAAAGCTGGAGACACGCTCCACCTCCAACCCATTGATGTGTATGGGGAAGTGGTTGCACTTTCTAGACCTGCTGAAGTCTACAATCAGCTCCTTCGTCTTCTGCACTTTGAGAACCAGATTGTTGGTAGTGCACCATGATGTGAGGTGCTGAATCTCGTCCTTGTAGGCCGTCTCATCATTGTTGGAGATACGGCCAATGTCTATGGTGTCATCCGCAAACTTAACTATTACATTTGAAAGATGAGTTGGCAGGCAGTCGTGGGTAAAGAGGGAGAAAAGGAGGGGGCTCAGAACACAGCCTTGAGGGGCACCCGTCCTGAGGATCAGGGTGGAGGAGGTGTGGTCACCTAACCTAACAGACTGAGGTCTGTTGGTCAGGAGGTCCAGGGTCCAGTTACAGAGGGAGGGGTTGAGGCCAAAGGAGAGGAGTTTGGTGGTTAGTTTGGCGGGGATGATACTGTTGAAGACAGAGCTGTAATCTATGAACAGCATCCGGATGTATGTGTTGTTAAGTTCAAGGTGAGTCAGAGCAAAGTGCGGGGGAGTGGCAATGGCATCCTCCGTAGACCTTTTGGGACGGTAGGCGAACTGATGTGGGTTGAATGTTTGTGTGTGTGTGTGTGGGGGGGGGGGGGGATAGTGTTTTTGATGTGAGCCAGAACCAGTCTCTCAAAGTACTTCATGGTAATGGGGGTGAGTGCTATGGGTCAGTAGTCATTCAGACACGTGGGTGTTGATTTCTTGGGGACAGGAATGATAGAGGTGGTCTTAAAAAGAGAAAGAGAGAGAGCGAGAGCAAGACCATCACAGCACAGCAACCATCCTTAACATATGGCTTAGCTGGTGAATGGACGGATACAAGGCATCTCAGCAGATTGGCTCTTCTACATCATCCATTTTTACATGCCGAGCTATGAGCAGGAATGGGAAGGCTTTACCAGAAAAAGCAGAGGCAATGGCTTATCCAGGGTTGCTGTGGGAAGTATTTTATACAAATCCGTGCACCCAATCAATCATATAGGTTGATCATCCCTTGTGACCCTCTGTTTCTGTGTGTATGCGTGCGTGCGCGCGCTGTGCGTGCCTGCGTGTGCATCTGTGTGTGACACTACATATTGTGGAGGGGTCAAGGCAGGAGAAAAGACTATAGGAAAAGCTCTGGACTATTTCGCATTAAAACAGTGAACTGGAACGACCGTGGCACCATGCTGTCACATAGCACTGTGCCACATTGTGATGCAGCCAAGCTCTGTTGCTGCAAGCTTTCTGGGTGCACAGTGTATTTGTGTGTGCATGCGTGCATGTTACGGCATAGGGGGATTAGTCTCAGTCTCTGTAATTGCCAGGGGCCACAGCCCTTATGCCATGGGGTGGCTGTGCTGTCACAGCCAGTGTGCGTTGGAAGCTGTATGGGTTTCTGTCTCCAGTGCACCCCATGCTGCTTGCTGCTGCAGAGTGAGGCTGTTTTCATTGTGACGAACAGCCGATCACACAGCCGCCAAGAGCTCTAAATGGTAAAAAGAAGGGAATGAGCAGGGGAGAGTTTGTTTGGCTGCGAGGGGCAGAGGAGGAGAAATGGTGGCTTATGGGGACGTGTGATAAATAAACAGATCGGGATGGGGAGAGAGGGGGAAGAAGGGTGTGGAGAGATGATTGCATTTATCTGTTTTGAGAGTCTGCATTTGTGTGGGTGTGTTTGGGACAAGATGAAAGCTCTGAGGGATTTAGGGCTAAGGCTTGTCAAAGAAGGAGACGAAGCAGGTGGTTGGTTATGTTTATGCATTTGAATACGAGAATATTGTTTGAGGTCAGATAATTGGCCTAGGATCAGCCAACAGGTAAAAAAAATCCAAAACAGCTTGAGGGAAAATATCACCTCAATAATTAAAGAAAGGCCTCTTTCCACTTTATTCTTTGTTTCATATTCCAGTGAGCTTTTGATGGCTGGTTCTTCCTTGCCGTTTCATTGTGTACAGTAGCCGATAACTCATTGAAAATCCATCTATTTCGGTTAACTCTGATATAAGAACCATGGGCTGTGGTAATAAAGTCTGCTCTAAATCTATTTTGGCAAATATTGTCAAAGGGAGGGATGAAAAATTATAGGGTTGAAAACAAATAATGTGGATATGGCCTGAATTGTGGGTAGATATTGAAAAATGTCAATGTGTGTGCGGATGGAGGTGATGATTTCCTTGTCTCCCTCAGGCTCTCTGTGTATGTTTGTGTGTGTTTGTGTGTGTGTGTGTGTGTGTGTGTGTGTGTGTGTGTGTGTTTGTGTGTGTGTGTTCCCTCACCTTGAAGTGAGTAATGATGATGATGATTACCATAAACGAGACTAAAGCTGGTTCTGACTGATATGGCAATACCAACACTGAAAAACTAGCCACTGTGTTCCAGTCACTCAGCTGATAAAGTCTACAAATACAAAGCTTTTCCTTTATTATTTCCTCTCTGTCACATCCAGACTCACCCGCAAATTGCCTGGGGCAAGTTTATATTTTGATAAGAATGGAGGGAAATGTAACTTTGTGTGTGTGTGTGTGTGTGTGTGTGTGTGTGTGTGTGTGTGTGTGTGTGTGTGTGTGTGTGTGTGTGTGTGTGTGTGTACACGTGCATGCCTACATATGTGGGTCTGTGCTTTTTAAATCAGAAGGAATTTATTATCATTGATATTTGGCGCATGATCAATAGTAAGCCAAGAGAGTTCAAGGGTCGCCCTCTCGAGACATGCAGAGCTTGGTTATGGACCTTTGAAGCGCAAATAAACAATTGAACTGCATTGATTGCTGACACAGATTCTCAATGAGACATTTTCTTAATGTCAGATACAGCGCATTGTGCAGAATAACCAATTATTTAACCTTTGTATTTCCCTTTTTTTTTTAGTCCCAGAAAAATCTTTTTACAAATTTGAAATAGTCCGTGCATCTTTGGCTTTCATTAAAAATATAAAGACGAGGGGCGTCTGGGTGGTGTGGCAGTCTATTCCGTTGCCTACTGAACATGGGAATCGCTGGTTCGAATCACTGTGTTACCTCCAGCTTGGTCGGGTGTCCCTACAGATTGGCCTTGTCTGCGGGTGGGAAGCTGGATGTGGGTGTGTCCTGGTCGCTGCACTAGTGCCTCCTCTGGTTGGTTGGGGTGCCTGTTCAGGGGAAAGGGGGAACTGGGGGGAATAGCGTGATCCTCCCATGCACTACGTCCCCCTGGTGAAACTCCTCACTGTCAGGTGAAAAGAAGCGGCTGGTGACTGCACATGCATCGGAGGAGGCAAGTGATAGTCTGCAGCCCTCCCCAGATGGGCAGAGGGGGTGGAGCAGCGACCAGGCTGGCTTGGAAAATAGGGTAATTGGATGGCCTGGCGGCCTGTCCAGGGTGTCTCCCCACCTGCCAATCAATGAGTGCTGGGATAGGCTCCAGCATTCCAATGACTCTTGACAGTAGGCTAAGTGGTTTGGATAATGGATGGATGGATGGATGGATGGATGGACCAAGTGCAATTGGGGAGAAAAAGGGGGGAAATCCCCCCCCAAAATAAACAAATAAATAAGTGTGTGTGTGTGTGTGTGTGTATATATATATAATCCAGTGAGTCAGATTTTATGAGACAGTACAAGCCTGTTTCATGCCATAAGCAATCATCAGCGGTCAATAAAGCTTCTCTCTCTCTCTCTCTCTCTCTCTCTCTCTCTCTCTCTCTCTCTCTCTCTCTCTCTCTCTCTCTCTCTCTCTCTCTCTCTCTCTCTCCTCTCTCTCTCTCTCTCTCTCTCTCTCTCTCTCTCTCTCGCTATATATAGATATATATATATCTATATATAGCGTTTTTTTCTGGAAACCATCAATGGTGTTGATAAAAGTGCTCAACAAATGAGGAGCGGAATATCAATATAGATGTAGGAAAAAAAAACTTTTAATCCATAGCAGTACAAGCTTGCACTCATCAGCTACTAATGTGATATATATAGACAGGTGCTTGCACGTGTATGTGTGAGTGGTTGTGGCTTTGCATATGTGCATTTATATGTCTACATGCATCGGTGCAGCATATAGTGAGGACATAGTGAACAGCAGTGCATTGATAAGCTGACCCGAGAGAGCGGAGAGGAAAGGCTGTGCGTTATGATGGGAAGTAGTTTTGTAGTTTCTTCAGGCCATTAGTCATCCAGCAGTCCTCCTGTCATCCTACACTGTGGCTGGGGTTAAAAGGTTTCAAAAAGGGCTCTGAACTTCAGCAGCACAAAATGGACCTGAAACTGGCTGCACCTCCTTACTGGACTATTTTTCAACTAGGAGGAGGTGATTAAGCTCTTTTGTGCTCTCATCCCTTTTAGTGAATTTGCTGGTCTTGTAATTTTTATTTCTTTACTGGGGTGGGGGGGTATTCTAATGTTAGTTTCAAGGACTGAGATATTTTGTTTTAATGCACTGGGATAAATGAAGCAAAAGATGCACATCTGCCGTAGTACATGGCACATCCATCTATGCATGTGGTCATTAGGAGGGATTTTCATTAGAGATGGCCAGAGTAGGAAACTGTTGAGTCGGACAGAATTGCCTTGAAGAGCTCAGCATAAACCCAGTCCAATCTTTTAACCTCAGTTCACGTTGAACCCATGGGCTTCATTGGCAATAATAACATGGTTGGCTCTTGGTGGTTCTTTGTGAAGATTTTATTCTCTCCTTCTTGCTCTCCTTTCCACTTTATGATCTAAAATTGATGCCAAAGCCCCAGTGGCCTCTCTGGTGGATGCCGAGAGACTTTGAAGTGGGAGTAGTTTGACAAACCGCCCTGAGGCAAGTGTTTCACGGGGCTACGGGGAGGCAGCTCCTCCCGAGTTACACCAGCATGGAGGGGGTATCGCAAGCTTTCACACGGGAAGGGCGTCGGGAAAAGTTTCTGGAGGACAAAGATGGTGGTGCCGTCAGGGGTTCAGGTGCGCGTGCACGTGTGTGTGTGTGTGTGTGTGTGTGTGTGTGTGTGTGTGTGTGTGTGTGTGTGTGTGTGCTGGTGTATGCGTGACATATCAAGCTTCATAGTGGAAATCCATTTCACAGGAAAATGCAGGTAGTTTACACCCATTGAGTCATTTCTTTCACGGCGGTCCAATCTTACATCGCCCATAAGCGAACCTCTTACATTATACCAACGTTGTGAAGGTTCCTGATGACTTCACAGATCTCCACCAACACAAACTCTATGGCTATCGGACAGTATAAGTGTTTTCAATAAGCAACAAAGGCAAATTTAAATTTGAAAGGCATATCTCACTTTATGCTGTGAACTTAACGTAGAGGGAAGGAAGATGACCGCTTGTTGGTAATTTATACTAACCGTCTGTTCAAAAGTTTACTAGAACTTTTGTGATCGTGACGTAATAGCAAAGAACTTCAGCACTGTGTGTTCTTCATCACATCTGCAACAGTATTTTTCCCCCCTTTTTCTCCTCAGTTGTATCCCGCCAATTACCCCGAGCCGTCCCGGTCACTGCTCCACCCTCTCTACCGATCTGAGGAGGGCTGTACACTACCACATGCCTCCTCTGATACATGTGGAGTCGCCAGCTGCTTCTTTTCACCTGACAGTGAGGAGTTTTGTCAGGGGGATGTAGCGCGTGGGAGGATCACGCTCTTCCCCCCAGTCCCCCCCCCCGAACATGCACCCCAACCGACCAGAGGAGGCGTTAGTGCAGCAACCAGGATACATACCCACATCCGACTTCCCACCCGCAGACATGGCCAATTGTGTCTGTAGGGATGCCTGACCAAGCCGGCAGTAACACAAGGTTCAAACTGGCGACCCCCGTGTTGGTAGGCAATGGAATAGACCGCTATGCTATCCGGATGCCCAGCAGAAGTCATGTGCATGTCATTTACATGCAAAGTTATTTGCATGTATTGACCACGGATGTGTAGACTCGCTAGCCGTTGGCTAACAGGTTGGACCCTTTAATTGACTGGCTGATGCAGTCGCTCGTGGTACAGGCGACCCAGGTTCACATCTCAGCTGCGGCGGATTCCCGGCTGGCCCCTGAATTCCCTACATTGGTGTCAGAAGTGGGATGGTGAGGATTGTGAGGCCATCGGAATTGCGTGCTCCCAGAGGCGTGAGGGAGCTGATATGCTGAAGTGTGGGGACGCTTCCCAAAGGAGGGGGGTAGTGTAACGACCACGAATGACTAGACTTACTAGCCCTTGGTTAATGGGCCAGACCCTTTAGTTGACTGGATAGCGCAGTCACCCGCAGTGCGGGCGACCCGGGTTCGTGTCCTGGCTGTGGCGGTTCCTGGCTGCCCCCTGAATTCGCTGCATTGGTGTCAGAAATGGGATGGTGAGACCATGAGACCATTGAAAGTGCGTGCACCCGGGGGCATGAGGGACCTTGTATGCTGAAGCGCGGAGACGCGCCTCCTGAAGGAGGGGGGTCGTATAATGTGGGAGACCTGGGTTCGCGTCTCGGCTGTGGCGGTTCCCGGTTGTCCCCCGAATTCACTACACACAATTAGCCCCATTGTACACAGAGATCGCTCAAGGGCAATAACCTGCTCTCTCGATGTGTTAAAAAGATTGAATCCATGTTTAAGTTGAGTTGCAATGAACTGCTTCCCCAGGCTGCAAGTAGGGAAACTAATTCAGACAGAAGAGGAGCTCGGTTTTATTAATTGTTCTGTTGCTTATGTGTCGCAGACTTCGATGCCTGCAGCTTTGTTCTGATTCAACTTCCACTTCCCCTCATGTCACTGCGTTTCCCTTTATCTCGCCACCTGCTGTGGTGTTAAATGAAGCCCATCCTACTATACGACAGTCTGATGTCTGTGTCGATGGGTACCGATGGCTTCAATAAACAAACGCCGTGCAGCAGGACCGGTGATGCGATCATTGCATTTGTTAAGACGGGCATCTCCCAGTTAGCGCTGTGTATTTTATTTCAGTAAAGCACACATTTCAAGCAGGCGGTTGTCTGAGGATTGGAACGAAGGCGTTAGATCATTGTGTCAAGATTTGAAGGCGGTGTGAAGTTTAAAAGCGACTTGTCGATTGTTTTTCAAGAGGAAAGATATTTCCAGGCCCTTAAAAGGCCTCATCTGTTTGTATCTTTGTATTTTATATCAGGGATGTAAGTTTAAAAGATTTATTTCTTCTTATCGTTGATGTGCTGGCTGTAGCAAAACCAAGATGAGGGGGACGAACGAAAACTACCTACTTCGAATGTTATCAGTCAGTTAAATGGCTGTCAGATATGAGACCATAGATATGAGATAGTATGGGCCTCCTCTACCTCCTCATTGGCTCAGTTGGCCGTTATCATCGATTCGTTCGTTTGATCACGGCCAAGGCTCTGATCCTCTGGTTGGCTGCTAATAAACTGTGGCCTTGCCCCCCCCCTTTTTCTCCCCAATTGTACCCGGCCAATTACCCCACTCTTCCGAGCCATCCCGGTCGCTTCTCCACCCCCTCTGCTGAGCCGGGGAGGGCTGCAGACTGCCACATGCTTCCTCCAATACATGTGGAGTTGCCAGCCGCTTCTTTTCACCTGACAGTGAGGAGTTTCACCAGGGGGACGTAGCATGTGGGAGGATCACGCTATTCCCCCCCAGTTCCCCCTCCCCCCTGATCAGGTGCCCCGACCGACCAGAGGAGGCTCTAGTGCAGTGACCAGGACACATAACCACATCCGGCTTCCCACCCACAGACACGGCCAATTGTGTCTGTAGGGACGCCCGACCAAGCCGGCGGTAACACAGGGAGTTGAACCGGCGATCCCGGTGTTGGTAGGCAATGGAATAGACAACTATGCTACCCGGATGCCCCCTAACCGTGGCCTTGTTTAACATGTATGAAATACATGCCGAACAAAAACATAATAAATAAAGCACAAGCTGCATTAAATCAAACAAAATAAGTAAGTGTTTTTGCTGCGGCACACTGGCGCAGTGGTTAGCGCAGTTGCCTCACAGCAAGAAGGTCCTGGGTTTGAGCCCCAGGGTAGTCCAACCTTGGGGGTCGTCCTGGGTCATCCTTTGGGGAGTTTGCATGTTCTCTCCGTGTCTGCGTGGGTTTCCTCTGGGGGCTCCGGTATCCTCCCACAGTCCAAAGACATGCAGGTCAGGTGAATCGATCATACTAAATTGTCCCTAGGTATGAATGTGTGTGGGTGTGTGTGTGTGTATGTCGGCCCTGTGTGATAGTCTAGCGGCCTGTCCAGAATGTCTCCCCGTCTGCTGCCCAATGACTGCTGGGATAGGTTCCAGCATCCCCGCGACCCTGAGAGCAGGATAAGCAGTTTGGAAAATGGATGGATGGATGTGTTTTTGCTCAGAAATATCAGTGTGTCCGTAGGTTTCAAACACTTTACAATGTCTGTGCAGTGGTCAATGTCTGTTGAGAAAACCAGTTCAGCGACAACACTGGTGTAAGTGGTTTCACTGGTCAAGTTTGAGAAACAAAATAATGACAACACATGGTGAACAATACCTTCATTTGTAATTAGTGACGATCACATGGACAGAACATAAAGTGCTGCGGCCCAGATGTTTTTGAGGAGGTATTGTCTATGTTATAATTTGAGTTTTCAGTTTAAAAGCGAAATGCAGATTTGTTCAAATGGAAACACCCTTGTAAGACCGTTAAAAAGGCTTTGTCGGCACAGATTTTGGCATTCCATGTACAATATACCATTTTATAAATTCATTATGTTGTGCATGAGGCCACTTTAATGGCAGCCTCAGTGCTCCTTCCACATGACAGGCAGACAACATATTCATCTACCAGCTTATGTGGTTTCCCACAGTATCCCCAGCTTTTGTTCTTTTCAAAGGCATTTTGACAGACAGACATGGACGTGCACTTAGAGGAATCCCCAGCTATCCACTTCCTCAGTTGATTTATGAATATGCTTGTTGGTGCAAGTCCCTCTAAGTTCAGACTTTAGGACGTGCCTGCCTTTTTGAGGTTTCAGTGCAATTTGATCAAAAAGTGGAACGTACTGATTCAGGAGAGAGGACCTTGAAGTGAAACAGTACTAAAATTCTTTTCAGGGATGAATTATGCAAAACGTACCCATCTGCTCTGCAAATATGATGATAAAAAGATAAATAAATCAAGCATTAAAATGCTGGGACAATTTTAACATATTACACCTGAGTAATTCATTGCACAACACCTCACTATGAGAATAATGTATTGAACATCATTTAACACTTTCTCCAAAATGCATACATATCAACTTCTCATAGAGGACTTGCTGGAGAATATGTTATTAATTATGCATCATTTTGCATTGGTTTGCATAATAAAAACATTTTGACTGCTTACTGTTTACCTGGGGAAGTGATGGCACCAGGCTGCACTGTGGGAAGAAGGCAAGCTGGCAGAGGCAGTGTGGTGCTCTGGGCAATGTTCTGCTGGGAAACCTTGGGTCCTGGCATTCATGTGGATGTTACTTTGACATGCACCACCTACCTAAACACTGTTGGAGACCAAGTACACCCCTTCATGGCAACGATATTCCCTGATGACAGTGGCCTCTTTCAGCCGGATAATGTGTCCTACCACACTGCAAAAATTATTCAGGAAGGATTTGAGGAATGTGACAAAGAGTTCAAGGTGTTTCCTTGGCCTCCAGATTCCCCAGATCTCAATCTGATCGAGCATCTGTGGGATGTGCTGGAAAAACAAGTCCGATACATGGAGCCCCCCCCCCCTCGCAATTTGCAGAAACTTAAAGGATCTGCTGCTAACGTCTTGGTGCCAGATACCAGAGGACACCTTCAGAGGTCTTGTGGAGTCCATGCCTGGATTGGTCAGAGCTGTTTTGTTGGCACGAGGGGGACCAACACAATATTAGGCAGGTGGTTTGAATGTTTTGGCAGATCAGTGTCTCTTGCTATTTTAAAGTATTTATTGCCTGAAAGAGGATATTGGATCCTGTTGCAAAGGAAGTTAAGCCAATACCTTAGAGGTTATATGAATGAGGAGGTGAGGGGGAGATGTCAGTTCTGCATGGCTGGGTTCAATGGCAGCTTCCTTTCCTCTGCGTCCAGGGACCTCTTCACCCCTCCTCTCCTCATGTATCCGTTCCCTTGCCAGACCCATGTCATGGTCTGGCCACCTTGGGTCTGCTGAGCATTGGCGGACAGCAGTGGAGTTACAGAAGTGTCCCTGCCACTCTGTTGGCTGTGTTTATGCAAAGCAGCCAGAGGACCAACTCACTCGCCACAGCTGATATAGTATATTGTGCGTGTTAACATTTATTTTGCCAGGATTGCTACATTGAACTGTAATTCAAGTGAGCCCACGCGGACCAAAAACATCCAGAAACAAGCTGGTCATTGGTGAGGAGGCACAGACATTACGGATTTACCCATCGTCACAAGTATATTTTATACACCCCACCAAAACACACACATGCACACGCACATGCACACACACACACACACACACACGTGCGCACAATTTTTTTTTTGGTATTTGTTCTTCGATGTGATGAACCCTACCCATTCCCTCCTATCTTGGCGCTGTCAGCGCAAGTAGATAGTAGAGGGAATGGGACTGGCTGTCAGCATGGATTTCACAAAAAAAAGAGATTACTTTTTTTTTTTTGTGGGACTTTTTACCTGCGTCAGACCTCGGGGCTCAAGGCGCGGTAAGCCCAGGCGTTAAATCAGGCTTGGTTACGGGGCCAGTCAGCTGGTGCACGTTTCAGGTTGTGGTTTGGTATCCGGTACCTGCCAAGTTTCACAATATTTCTGTGAGACTCGTGGATTCCAGCCGTGGCCAGAATCTTATGGCTGTGAAATGGCAATCCCATGGTTTCACCGCCTACCTGACTAAATGCACATTTTATTCCAAAAGAGAATTCTTTGGATCTGGAATTTATCCATCAGCTGTTCATACGTCTTTCTTATTTGAGGGGTATTTTTTTAAAGTTCTTTTTACAAAATAGCTGACATTATCATAACCATTAGCCAGCTGTTTAATGCCACCCCTTGGCATTTAGTATCTGCCATATATAATAGTTGTATCCAGTATTACTCCAGAATCCACTGATATACAATCATATAGTATATATATATATATATAGTGTTTTTTTCTGAAACCGTCAATGGTGTTGTGAGTGCTCAACTAATGAGGAGCGGAATATCAACAAGGATACAGGACATTTTTTTCCCCCTGTATCCGTGTTGATATATATATAAAACCATTCAAGCATTCATTATTATCTCAGAATAGAGGGAAAGAGCAAATCATGGATCATTTAAAAGGGGTTATTTGTGCCATATTTTTAAAATCATTACAAAATGTTTTATCCATCCATACTTTTTTTTTATACCTCCCCCGTTTCTCCCCAATTGTATCTGTCCAATTACCCGACTCTTTCGAGCCGTCCCAGTCGCTGCTCCACACCCTCTGCCAATCCGGGGAGGGCTGCAGACTACCACGTCTCCTCCGATACATGTAGAGTCGCCAGCCACTTCTTTTCACCTAACAGTGAGGAGTTTCACCAGGGGGATGTAGTGCATGGGAGGATCACGCTATTCCCCCCAGTTCCCCCTCCCCCCTGAACAGGTGCCCCGACCGATCCGAGGAGGCGCTAGTGCAGCGACCAGGACACATACCCACAGCTGGCTTCCCACCCACAGACATGGCCAATTGTGTCTGTAGGGCCAATTGTGTAAACCGGAGGTAACATGGGGATTCAAACCGGCGATCCCCGTGTGTTGGTAGGCAGTGGAATAGACCGCCTCGCTACCCAGATGCCCCTTTGTTCCAAATTTTTAAAATCATTACAAAATGTTTTATCCAGCCATTTTGTTATTTTCCCTTTTAGACGCTCCATATGAATTTCATGTGTGGGAAATCACATTTGAAGGGTTGCGTGTGGAATTTAACATGCTAAAATCATGTGCAATATGAGGAACACGTGTGCTTTGCACCTGGGAAACATGAGATTTTGAAACATTTTCATGTGACAACATAAACTTCGTGTAACATAATGTGCAACACATAGAAAATATACGTGCTGTACATGTGACGGTACGACTGTGATACAACATGGGTCATGTGTAATCCAGTGAGAATTTCATGTTTTTTCTGGTAAGGGTTATTTTTCTGAATTTATGGATTTTTTTTATTTTTTATATTCATTGTTAGATGTTCCTCGTTTCTCGTGTCTTTATGTTCGACATCCCAACAAGACAAATTCCCGGTATGTGTAACATTACTCGTCACCCAATGAACTTGTAGGGGATTAGGTTTGGACCATGGGACCAAGTGGAGGGATCGGTGTGCTTTCAGCGGGGGTTTCTCAGAAAGCGAGAGATGCTGAGAGGGCAAGGTCACACGTACTGTACGCTTCTTTTTTCTTTTCCCCAGCAGGCAGCTGGAAAATTTCTCTTGTCTTTACATCCTCGCTTCCTTTCTGCAGCATTTGCTGCCACTGTCAGCTGCCTCATTTCTATATGTGCGTACACCATGCCTACGTGTTTAGCGCTGCATGTGTTCGTGCTCTTTCATGGTACATAAATGTATTCCCTCTATGGCAAAGATAGCGTTCTTCAGTTTCTCCCTCCTCCCTCTCAGCTTCTCTTGCTTGCGTCATTCAGTATATGTGGTATTTTTCCCGAGCTCGAGGTTATTGTATGCATATTGGAGAGTGGAGGTGGCAAACCTGTACACTGTGGACCTCTGCCGTGTAAGTTAGTTTAAATTTTATTTCTTCTTTGTTTATTTTTTTTTCCCCCAAGAACTAACTGGCATGAGCTCATTTTCCACAGATCCCTTTTTGTCCTCGGGCTGTCAGTGGTGTTGAAAGGAAGGCACCAGGCAAGCACACAGACATCCAAGGGGGGCTGGTGCTGCATCCTAAACAGGCTAAACGTTTCTTTATCTGAAAACAAAGTCTGAATGTAAATATCCCTCGAGCTTGACCGGGTTCTACGTACAGTACACATGTACACACATGCACGCACACATGCACGTACACATAGCCACACACACAAAAGCAGATACACATATGCAAGCCAGAAAAAAGCATTAATGAATCCAAAATAGCCAAAAATAAGCTCACAATTTGTATTATTTCATACCTCCTATTTATTGCATAATGCTCTTACTCCTCACACTGGCGTCACTTTTTCTCTTCAGCGGAAAACATCTCGTTTGGCTAGATGGTCTGATGTCGGGAAGGCAGAGGGAAGAAAAATGATCGGGGGTCTGCATTTCTCCATGGCTTTCCCCAGATTTTTTTCTCCAGATTTTCGCCGCTTGAGCAAACACGCACGCAGCCATGTGTCAAGATGCCCCTTTGGGCTTGCCCATATTATCACATAAAAAGGAGTGGTGGGATCTTGAGGGTACCTGGCTTAGGATACGGTAGAGTTCCAAGAACACTTCAAGTTACAAGATTGATATCAGAAGAGTACAGAGTCATTTGCTTTACCAGTAGCAGGTTGTAAACAAAACAGCAGTGTTGTGTTAGTGTGACAGGCGTGGACATGGACAAGACTCCTTTTAGTGTCTTCTCCTTAGCTCTGACCGGAAGTGTTCACACTCTTCAAAAATTTTGTTTATATGCGTTATTTGTGCATTATTTGCTTGTTATTTTGTGTGTGTGTGTGTTTGTGGGGGGGTAAGTACATGTGTGAACTCAAATCATTGTGTCAAAGCCCTGTGGGTTTTGTAGGGCCAATATGTGCGCCGGTGAATTAAGTCAAAAGAAGAAACTATTCTAAAGAAAATGTAAGTGATTATATACTTGCTTGCTCTGCGTGCATCAAAGGACACGTAGAGGGCGTCCGGGTAGCGTAGCGGTCTGTTCCGTTATTGACAACATGGAGATCAATGGTTCGAATCCCTGTGTTACCTCTAGCTTGGTTGGGCATCCCTACAGACACAATTGGCCGTGTCTGCAGGTGGGAAGCCTGATGTTGGCATGCTTCCTGGTCGCTACACTAGCACCTCCTCTGGTCGGTCAGGGCACCTGTTCGGGGCGGGGGGACTGGGGGATCCTCCCGCGTGCTACGTCCTCCTGATGAAACTCCTCACTGTCAGGTGAAAAGAAGCGGCTGGTGACTCCACATGTATCAGAAGAGGCATGTGGTAGTCTGCAGCCCCCCCCCCCGGATCGGCAGAGGTGGGGTAATTGGCCTGATACAAATGGGGAGAAAAAGGGGGGGAAATCCTCCCCCCTCCAAAAAAAAGGGGACACACATAGAAGTCTTCACCCTTCCCAACCATCGTAGGGGGTCGTGCGTTGGTAGGCTCTCAGGAGAACAGGGAATGGAACATTCCAGATTGGGATTAGGAAAAGGGGAGAAAATCCAAACAAAATACTTGCGACACTACACTTCTGGTGGGTCTTTTAGTTGCATTCATTTTTCACATAAAAAACGTCTCTCACTCCAACATTACCGTAAGACATTCCTGGTTCAGTTCATGCGTGTGTGTGTGTGTGTGTGTGTGTGTGTGTGTGTGTGTGTGTGTGTGTGTGTGTGTGTGTGTGTGTGTGTGTGTGCGTGCGTGCGTGCGTGCGTGCGTGCGTGCGTGCGTGCGTGCGTGCGTGTGTGTGTGTGTGTGTACATACACACAGGGTGTTGTGATGCGTCTAGTGCAGCAGTGTGTAGTTGGAGGGAAGGTGCATGTGTTCTTCCAACCCGCTTGTGTCCTTCCTGCCCTTAGCTTGCTGCTGCTGGCTAGCCTTTGTGGCGAATAGGGAAGCATCCTAGCGTGTAAGCCTTCCCTTGCCAGTACATAGCCTCTCCTTCACCAAGACTCCTGCCAGGCCTCCCCGGGGCCACACGTGGTAACTGGGGTCTTGCGGCCCCAGGCTAACTTGGCAGGGGATCTCGGAGCAGCAGTGGGCCCCAGAGATATGGTGTGCAGGCCCACCCTGGTGGACAAGCCCTGGCACCTATCAACCACTGCCCCGCTGCCTTGTGGGTGAGTCTGGAAGACATAAGGCTAAGGGAGCTTACCCCAACAGAAAAGCAAGCTGTGGCGGCACGCTTCGAGGCGGTTTCCGAAAAACTGGATTTCCGGCAGCCCCCTGCAGTTGTGTGGAGGTGCCGGTCGTCTAGGGATCCCCCTTGCCATCGGAACCATCTCCTCTACAATCAAGTCATGTGGCGTTGGGAGAAGCGCACCCCCCATGCCACTTTAAAAACCATCTCTGCGCAGGTATCTTCTGCTATCTGAGTCCTCAAAGGACCCACAAATAGAAGAAGATGGTCATCATCGGGCACGATGGACAACCAGCAAATGCAAAAATGCAATGTGTGTGTGTGTGTGGTCTGACTATATACTATATATGAACATGTGTTGTCCTTGGTTCCTCTCTCTACAGTAATATGAACGTGTGGGTTGATGACTAATATTGACTAGTAATGATTAAATCTCTCCGCAGCCCTTTGCCTCCAGCATGCAAACGACAGCCCAAGTGACAACATTTACCTAACCTTCAACACTCCGTTAGACAGAAGACATTAGCTACACAATAAATTCCCATGAGATCAAGCGTGGACATCTCCTGTATTTGCATGGTTTAATCACATACCGTTTTTGTTCTGATATTCACTACGTATAGTTTTTCATCACTCAGCAGCCATATGAACTTCCTGAAAAGTAACAATTTGAAGCGCTGTAATAGGTCCCACATTATCTACCAGAGTTAGATGAAGGCAAATTGCTAACACAAAGTGCGTCTCATTCCAAATATAAAATGTGGGCTGTGTACAAGTGAGCTGATAATTCAAGACCGAGTCTATTTATTCATTACACAGAGAGTGGAAAGAGCGGGCGAAGATAGGCAGGAACCTCTGTCAGGACTGATAATGATAAGTCATTACAATGCAAAGTTCAAAGATTATTTAAAAACAGCAGAAATGACACATAAGGCATGGTTCCCAAAGGGCAATTTAGTGGAACACAATTATAACAGTGCCAAACAGTGCGTGCCACAATGAATATTTGATTCTTCGCTGAGCCTTGACATTCGAAGGAATTGCTCCGATGGTAATTATTGGCAAGAAAGGGAGATTTCTCAATCCGTAGGGTGCAAGTGTTGTACCATGCAGCACGCACACACCTACACTAAACTGTAATACATTGGATTAGTTTTAGTCTTACTCCTACGCTTTCCCCGCATTCTAGATTAACGGCAAGCGATGGATCGCCTAAGCCATGCATAGAGGGTAAAATGTTGATGGTGCTTAAAGAAGAAGAAAGAAAGAAGAAAGCCACTTTATTTTTTGTCATTGTACAAGTTACAATGAAATTTGTTCTCTGCATTTAACCCATCCTATTGTATAGGAGCAGTGGGCAGCTACAGCTTCTGGGGACAAACTCCAGTTCTTCTTTCCATTGCCTTGCTCAGGGGCACAGACAGAAGTATTAACCCTAAAATGCATGTCTGTTTGAAGGTGGGAGGAAACCGGAGCACCCGGAAGAAACCCACTGCAGACACGGGGAGAACATGCAAACCCCACACAGAAAGAACCTGGGACAGCCTGGGGTTCGAACCCAGGGCCTTCTTGCTGTGAGGCAACAGTGATAACCACTGGGCCACTGCGCCGCCCATAACTTAAATGCAGAAAGGAAGGAGAGTAGGAGAAATATAAAAAATCAGAAATGTAGTATTTTATCCAGGTATAAGCTGGCAAAACGGACATCACATGTTTGATCCTTGAATCATATCCGCTGTTCTGGGCTCTGCCCTCAAGCCATCGAGTCAAAGAGCACATGGCATGGCCCCAGTAATCCTTTTTTTAGAGCACATATTTTCCTGACATAACGGGCCTCCTCAGCAGCGCCGGCTGAACCTCATCCTCGGAAAGCCACCGCCGGTCAGTGCACCACGTCGGAAGGAAAAGTGAGTGGGAAGGGCCGAGAGGAGCAGCAGCGGTGTGGCAGTATGTGTCATATGGTGAAAGATATATTTTTATACAGACAGCCGGCATCACCCTGCTGTGACACACTGATTCTAGCCGCTGTCGTCCAATGCTGTGCAACAATTGAAGGAGCTGTTAGCCGTGGCTGGCCCAAATTGACTTCTTGACTTCTCGGGTTTCACGTTGCTGCAGAATTCAGCAGTGTTTGCTCCCTCACCACCACCACCATCAACCTCCAACACCCATCTTTCTCTCTCTTGCTCACTCTCTCTCTTTTCACTCCAAATAAAATATTGATAAGAGGTCCTGGCCCTTCTTTCTTTCACTGCCTGACTTATTATCTCCTTGCTTCTCTTGCTCTGTTTTATCTCCGTCTCTTTTATTTCCTTTCACGCTGTGTTTGCTATAAGGCAGCCTATAGTATTCAAACATATGATAATTACAGACCCGATGATAACCTCATTAATAAATGTTTGAGTGCAAGGTTGCCACCTTAAGTGTGATAAACTACAAACAAATACGTACATGCGCTAAACAAAAACACATTTGGTACAAAATGTGTTATTTGGGTTGAAAAATTTGATTTTCCGGAGCCTAAGTGAAACGGTGAGTGATGTGCCTTTACCATCACGAAACACTTGAGGCATGAACCTTTCTTCATTCCAAGACCGAGGAGAAAGTCTTCCATAGTCATTCTGTCAGAAAACCCACGTGATTAGATGAAGATAGCTGAGCAATTAATTCTATGGCAGCCTCTCTATCCACTACCTAACATTAGCCCTGAACACTTTTTTCTTTTCTCCCTTTTTCTCTCCAATTGTACTTGGCCTACCCCACTCTTCCAAGCCGACCCGGTCACTGCTCCACCCCCTCTGCCAATCCGGGGAGGGCTGCAGACTACCACATGCCTCCTCCGATACATGTGGAGTCGCCAGCCGCTTCTTTTCACCTGACAGTGAGGAGCTTCGCCAGGGGGACATAGCACATGGGAGGATCACGCTATTCCCCCCAGTTCCCCCTCCCCCCGAACAGGCGCCCCGACCGATCAAAGGAGGCGCTAGTGCAGCAACCAGGACACATACCCACATCCGGCTTCCCATCCGCAGACACAGCCAATTGTGTCTGTAGGGATGCCTGACCAAGCAGGAGGTAACACGGGGATTCGAACTGGCAATCCCCAGCCCTGAGCTAACCACTGTAACTGCAGTTGCCATCAGTAATGCAGAGTAGTTTGCACATAATAAGATAAGGACTTGAGCGTACGAACTGCATGCAAAAAAAAAATCGAATTTTATGACATTTTCAAATCGCGTTATTCATGTTATTTGTGTGCTGCTTGCTGAGAATGTAATTGGACAGTCCTCACCTTTGGTCACATGGTTTTCACAACTCAAATGTTACTGAGCACAGACAAAAAAAAAAGACATTTGTGGCAGAAAAGCGGGTGAGACCAAGGGAAATTGGCTGTGGGACGGGGTCTTTAAATAAAGAGTATGTTTATTTTGCATGTGTGTAAGACATCTCAGAAGGTTCTCGAAATGCATTGTTGGACACATGCAGTGCATTGGGTTTTGCATTTGCTATTGCTGATAAAATAGATAGCACCTATATGTAGCTTACGTAAGGATAAACACAATTAAAGATGGATACAAGAACATTTCTGTTGATTTCATCTGACCAACATTTTCCCTGTAGCTGAAATCGCAGGTGGCATTAATACAGTTAACGTCGAATCAAAGATTTTGGACTACATCTACAGTGGTGCTTGAAAGTTTGTGAACCCTTTAGAATTTTCTATATTTCTGCATAAATATGACCTAAAACATCATCAGATTTTCACACAAGTCCTGAAAGTAGATAAAGAGAACTCAATTAAACAAATGAGACAAAAATCTTATACTTGGTCATCCATTTATTGAGGAAAATGATCCAATATTACATATCTGTGAGTGGCAAAAGTATGTGAACCTCTAGGATTAGCAGTTCATTTGAAGGTGAAATTAGAGGCAGGTATTTTCAGTCAATGGGATGACAATCAGGTTTTAGTGGGTGCCCTGTTTTGTTTAAAGAACAGGGATCTATCAAAGTCTTACCTTCACAACACATGTTTGTGGAAGTGTATCATGGCAAGAACAAAGGAGATTTCTGAGGACCTCAGAAAAAGCGTTGTTGATGCTCATCAGTCTGGAAAATGTCACAAAACCATCTCTAAAGAGGTTGAACTCTACCAATCCACAGTCAGACAGATTGTGTATAAATGGAGGAAATTCAAGACCGTTGTTGCCCTCCCCAGGAGTGGTCGACCATCAAAGATCACTCCAAGAGCAAGGCATGTAATAGCCGGCCAGGTCACAAAGGAACCCAGGGTAACTTCTAAGCAACTCAAGGCCTCTCTCACATTGGCTAATGTTAATGTTCATGAGTCCACCATCAGGAGAACACTGAACAAAAATGGTGTGCATGGCAGGGTTGCAAGGAGAAAGCCACTGCTCTCCAAAAGGAACATTGCTGCCTGTCTGCAGTTTGCTAAAGATCACGTGGACAAGCCCGAAGGCTATTGGAAAAATGTTTTGTGGACGGATGAGACCAAAATAGAACTTTTTGGTTTAAAAGAGAAGCATTTTGTTTGGAGAAAGGAAAACACTGTGATCCAGCATAACAACCTTATCCCATCTGTGAAACATGGTGGTGGTAATATCATGGTTTGGGCCTGTTTTGCTGTATCTGGGCCAGGACGGCTTGCCATCATTAATCGAACAATGAATTCTGAATTATACCAGTGAATTCTTAAGGAAAATGTCAGGACATCTGTGTGTGAACTGAATCTCAAGAGAACGTGGGTCATGCAGAAAGATAACGACCCTAAGCACACGAGTCGTTCGACCAAAGAATGGTTAAAGAAGAATAAAGTTAATATCTTGAAACGGCCAAGTCAAAGTCCGGACCTTAATCCAATCAAAATGTTGTGGAAGGACCTGAAGCGAGCAGTTCATGTGAGGAAATCCACCAACATCCCAGAGTTGAAGCTGTTCTGTACGGAGGAATAGGCTAAAATTCCTCCAAGCCAATGCGCAGGACTGATCAACAGTTACCAGAAACTTTTAGTTGCCGTTATTGCTGCACGGGGGGGTCACAACAGATACTGAAAGCAACGGTTCACATACTTTTGCTACTCACAGATATGTAATATTGGATTATTTTCCTCAATAAATAAATGACCAAGTATAATAGTTTTGTTTAATTGGGTTCTCTTTATCGACTTTTAGGACTTGTGTGAAAGTCTGATGATGTTTTAGGTCATATTTATGCAGAAATATAGAAAATTCTAAAGGGTTCACAAACTTTCTAGCACCACTGTACGTCGACGTATTTGACAGAAAATAGACACAGAAACGATCAACTTCTCTGTTTGTGCCCAAAGTTCTGTCTTTTTCCTTTAAAAGTCCATTTGTAACGTTCTCCATTAGGGAGACAGGCAAACAACAGCATTATCAGTGTTTGCTACTTGTTTATAATCAAGCAGGTGTCTCGGGTGGTAATGAATTCTTCTCTAGCAGCGCCCCATGTACACCATTACTCTTATCCCCTAGACCATGGCATGCTAATTAACATTTATAAAATACAATTTGTTTTCAGAGTATCTGTGAGAGAGAAACAGAGGAGGGGGCAGCAGCTCTTTTATTTGATGGAACCAGTTGACAGGGACGAAGAGGCGCAAACTGCAGCATAGCACAGGGTGTATTAAAAAGGCAACACATAACAGAATACTAATGGAAACCGTTAACCAGAATATACAAATAGGCGGATGAGAAAGGCAAATGATGCTTTGAAAAGGGCTGACGGGAGCCTCACAGACGGGATATAGAAACTGTGCAGTTTAAGCGGCGACAGTCCAGGCAGTTGCATCTAGTTTTATTTCACTTAACTTTTTTTTATTAAAAAATGTACAATAACCATTCAAATTTCTGACTCTCACCTCCACACTTCTACCCTTCCTACTCTCCTGCTGCCCCAGGACATGCCTTCCCCCTCTCCTTCTCCTTCGCCCAACAGTAGTATAGTTTCCACTGGCACTCTGCTGGACAACAGTACCGGTGGCGGTCGTTGGTAACCTGGGCCTCGACCGATCTGGTATGGAAATCTGATTTATGATCCACATGTTTGATTTGGTAAAGTTTTTACACCGGATGCCCTCCCTGATGCAACCCCCCGCATTTATCCGGGCTTGGGACCGGCACTAAGAATGCACAGGCTTGTGCATCCTCAGTGGCTTCTGGCTTCTTCTTTGACATGGTGGCCCAGTGGTCAGCACTGTTGTCTCACAGCAAGAAGGTCCTGGGTTCGAACCCCAGGCCGTCCCAGGTCCTTTCTGTGTGGAGTTTGCATGTTCTCCCTGTGTCTGCGTGGGTTTTCTCCGAGTGCTCCGGTTTCCTCCCACCATCAAAAAGACATCCATGTTAGGGTTAATCCTGTCTGTGCCCCTGACCAAGGCAATGGAAAGAAGAACTGGAGTTGGTCCCTGGGCGCTGCAGCTGCCCACTGCTCCTATACAATAGGATGGGTTAAATGCAGAGAACACATTTCATTCTAAGAATACAATTTGTTGTAACAATACAATGACAAAAACAGAGTGGCTTTCTTCTTTTTTCTTCTTTTTAATTGGTGGTTGTTGACCTTATGGTAAATGGTGGGGAGTTCTCAGAGAAGCCATTTTTTTTAATTTACTGCTATATACATCATTGGACAGAGTAATTTTGGACCTCCATATAAATCATACAGATAACTTGGAGACCTTGCCCAAGTTTTGCTTATCTGCCAGAATTTCTTAGAGCAGGGTTTAGTTTTACAAGCCAGGGAGGTCTTGTTGTGCAAAGTGGACCCATGTTTCAACACAAAAGCAATGCTGCTGCTGTGATCTTCTCCAGCCACTGGACAACAAATCCCAATCTATCCAGCCTTGGCTGCCAGGTCACAGAACACCAAATCAGCACAGCTGAGAACCATAATCCAACATTACAGAAATGGGGCAACCGCTTAATTTTATCATTATTTATTTCTCATGGAAAGAAGAACTGAAGCAAGCACTTGCAACCGTGTTGAATATCTTTCTTTGCATGACAGAAAAAACAAATGCAATGATTACAAAAGCATCTCAGCCGGGGATAATCAGCGTTTTATAAAGCACTCTTGATCCGTCTCCTTATTGATTGCATTTAGATGGGGATTTCACTTTATACATTGGTGTGTACTTGTGTGTTTGTACGTGTGTGTACTTGATTATATTGTATCTTGGCGGTATGTGTTTTATGTTCACCAAGTTGTGTTTTAACATAGGTTCAACATAATTATTTTGTTAAAAGTTAGGCTTAAATCAGGGCGGTCTGTTCCGTTGTTTACCAACACGGAGATCGCTGGTTCGAATACCTGTGTTACCTCCTGCTTGGTCAGGCTTCCCTACAGACACAATTGGCTGTGTCTGCGGGTGGGAAGCTGGATGTCGGTATGTGTCCTGGTCACTGCACTAACGCCTCCTGTGGTCGGTCAGGACGCCTGTTCAGGGGGGGACTGGGGGCAATAGCGTGATCCTCCCATGCGCTACGTCCCCCTGGCAAAACTCCTCACTGTCAGGTGAAAAGAAGCGGCTGGCAACTCCACATATATTGGAGGAAGCATGTGGTAGTCTGCAGTCCTCTCTGGATCGGCAGAGGGGGTGGAGCACCAACTGGGATGGCTCTAAAGAGTGGAGTAATTGGCCAGGTACAATTGGAGAGAAAAAAAGGGGGGAAAAAAGAGTTAGGCTTAAAGAGTCACTAGCATTACCTTGCTTTGCATAATTAAATGCCAGTTTCACAAGTCTCCCTGCCAGCTTTTCTCTCCACTGTCTTCCGGCCTGCATCATGTAACGTTATGCCAATGTCAGCTGTGTATGCTACATCTCTGTAAAGATGTAAATAGAAGCTTTAACGGGTAAAATCCATGTTTTCAAAATGTCAACAGACATTTTGTCTATACTCACCATGTTCAACAAGAACAGAGTGATTGGCAGAATCTGAACTTGAACGGACAGAATCTTGTTGCAGGCAAGCATGATTTTACTAGTGCTTTTTATTTCCTTTTCCTTTGTGGCTCTAGTGCAGGGCGTATTTATGTCCCCCTCTCTCCATACCTTCCTGCTGAGTAATAACTAAACCATATCTGCTTGGAGATTTACACAGTTGAGTACCAGCCAAGAGCTTGCCATTATTACTTGGTTACCAATACACTTTGCGGTAATGGCTCTGCTGTTGGGGCCCCTAAAAATGCTGATGTTTATGAGGAGATGCAGGGGAGAGATGGTGTTTCCATCATTTTTTTTTTAGCAAACTACAGCTTGTAAGTAAGAAGTGGATTTTGTCCACTAACTGGTAATGCAGAATCTAAGAACACCAGAGTCCGTTAAAGAGCTTTGTTTCCCTACATGTAGACCAATTTGTCTGAAATGGACTTCCAAATGACTTCCTTTTGTTAGATGAGAAAAAGAGAACACATCTCTCTGACCAAGGCACTCCGTGTAATTAAAATGTCTTTATTGGAACTTGGACATATCCAAAAAGGACCTAAAAATGCCCACGCGTAGCGGCTCGGGCCTTCATCTGAAACTACTAACCTTGGACCAAAGAGCACCCAACAAAAATATATTACTTAACTACAGAGAGGACTGAGCCCGCCACTGACTCCAAACACATGCGACTTCCTTTTGTTCTTGAATTAGTCTAAAAGTACGTTTTTAATTGTATTCTAAAGGCAAATTAACCCTTTGAATGAATGATGGCATCTTTTAGGCAAACTACTACTTCTTTGCTGTAGTTTACAAAATATCTGCTTTGCTTTTCCAATCTCACTTCTTGTCATGATGCTTATAACTCTCTGAGCTCCTCTGTTTAACCTGATTCATAAATTTTCAGTGGTAAATAATAATAATAATAATAATGATAACACATAATACATTTTATTTGCGCAGAACTTTTCAAAGTACACAGATGCTTTACATATGTTAAAATGAACATGAAAGCAACACACCAAAAACATAAGACACACAACATTAATCACACATTAAAAGCAATTCTTAAGAGGTGAGTTTTGATTAATGATTTGAATATGGACAGATTGGTGCAGTCGCTGATGTGTTTGGGGAGAGAGTTCCAGAGGGAGGGGCCAGCTATGGCGAAGGCTCTGTCACCCCAGGTCTGGTGCTTGGTCCTGTTTGGTAGAGACGGGAGGTTGGCATCAGAGGAGCGAAGTCTGCAGGTAGGAGTATGGTAGTGGAGCAGGTCGGTGAGGTAGGAAGGAGCCTGGTTATGGAGGGCTTTGTGAGTGAGGAGAAGGAGTTTAAATTGGATCCATTGTGGGACAGGGAGCCAGTGGAGGTTCTGGGGGACAGAGGTGATGTGGGTCACAGGAGCGGGAGTGGGTGAGCAGGTAGGCAGCGGAGTTATGGATGTATTGGAGTTTGTTTAGGAATTTTGATGATGAGCCGTACAGTATGCTGTTGCAGTAGGCAATTCTGGATGTGATGAAGGCATGGATCAATGTTTCAGCGGCAGAGAAGGAGAGTGATGGGCGGAGATGAGCTATGCTTTTGGGTGGAAAAAGGCAGTGCTGATGATTTGATTGATGTGCTGTTCAAAGGAGAAGTTGCTGTCAAATGATTCTGAGGTTGCAGATGTGTGGGGAGGGAGACAGGGTGGAGTTATCACTGGTAAGGCAGAAGTTGTGAGTGATTTTGGTAAGGGATTCAGGACTGATGATGATCATGTCAGATTTATCGCAATTTAGTTTGAGGAAGTTGGCTTGCATCCATGATTTAATTTCCGTGAGGTAGTTGGTCAGAGTGGAGTGAGTTGCAGTGGTGAGGGATTTAGTGGAGATGTGGAGCTGGACGTCATCAGCGTAACAGTGGAAGTGGAGACCATGACGACATATGATGTTACCTCAGGGAAGCATGTAAAGGATGAACAAGAGAGGACCAAGCACCAAACCCTGGGGGACGCCCTGGGACAGAGGATCAGTGAAGGAGGTTCAGTTGCTGACACTGATGAACTGTTGTCTGTTTGTGAGATATGACTTTAGCCAGGAGAGGGCAGTACTGGTGATGTTGAAGGAGTACTCAAGGCAGGAGAGAAGAATGGTGTGGTTGATGGTGTCAAAAGCTTCAGTGAGGTCGAGGAGGATGAGAATGCTGAGGAGGAGGGCTTTTTCTGTGTTGTGCTGTGACCGGAAACCCAATTGAAATGGTTCGAACAGGTCATTGGAGATGAGGTGAGCTTTGAGTTGGGAGGCTTTGAGTTGGGGATTGAGTTAAAAGGAAACTGGAAAAGATTGCGGGAGTTAGCACAACCAAAAACACAGCGACGACCCATAACTGCTAGTTAGCTCGTAGGTCCTGTGCCCTGGTCAGTAACTGGCAGACTTTATAGTCATGGGGGCGGGACATAAAAATTCAAGAAAGCATTTCATTGGATGCAAAATTAGTATACGCTCCGAGTGTAGGATGAGTCATCAATATTTTTCTATTGTTTTCCAGGAAATGACAAACTCTAAAATACCATTAAGAATAGCTACAAAACGACTTTTTTGTCATTGTTGGGCCAGACACAGGCGTATAGGTGACAATCATTGCAAGACAAATGTGATATAAAAAAAAACATCTATTTTGATTTCATGGGAACTTAACTGAGCTACAGCATCCCTATTCTCAGTGGTTCCATACTCTAGCAGCTCCTCTCTCCCATACCTCTCTTGTGAGGGGATGTGGCCTCATTTCTTATTTTCTTTCTTTTTTCCTCACTCCCTTTATCTGGTGTCACTGTGTCAGAATGTATTTGGCGCTAAATTATTCATTAGAGTATTGGAGGGCTATCAAAGTGACTGGTACCAGGGCAGGAGTGTGTGTGTGTGTGTGTGTGTGTGTGTGTGTGTGTGTGTGTGTGTGTGTGTGTGTGTGTGTGTGTGTGTGTGTGTGTGTGTTAAGGAGTATAAGGCTGTAAGAAAGAGATTACCCAGAAATCCATGGGGAGCCAAAATAGTGAATCCTGTAGCTCCCCTTACAACCTAGAGAATGCCTATTAAATAGAAGTGTGTGTGTGTGTGTGTGTGTGTGTGTGTGTTTGAGCATGTAGGGGAGAATGAGGAAGGTTCAGCAAGTAAATGTTTTGTTTAGTTAAGGATTTGGATAAAGATTTATCATTTCTTCCTACAAACAAAACAGGTGTTGAAACACTGACCTACACACAAACATATATTTTTCGGGTAGCTTAACATATCAACAATGATTTACCTTCACCCAACATCGAAATTACCATATATGCAGATAATGCAGCTGCATTGGGGCCTGCCACAGTTTAGGGGCCGCACGCACGGACCCCTCTTTATCTCACCACTATTGTATCAAAGGTCTCGAGCACTGAGTCTACAGTATACGGTACGTTAAAAAATGTGCAAAGTGTGCCCACGCGTAATTATGGACATTTGTACTACTACGCACTGCGTAGAATAGGTGACTTCACACAGCAAGAAATCCAGAGAGTGCGCCTATAATGTAAGTTGAACTTAATTATTATTTATTTGACAAATAATCAACCTACACACTTTATTTTTTTTTCACTCTTTTTCTCCCCAGTTGTATCCGGCCAATTACCCCACTTTTCCAAGCCGTCCCGGTCACTGCTCCACCCCCTCTGCCGATCCGGGGAGGGCTGCAGACTACCACATGCCTCCTCTGATACATGTGGAGTCGCCAGCCGCTTCTTTTCACCTGCCAGTGAGGAGTTTCGCTAGAGGGACGTAGCGCATGGGAGGATCATGCTACCCCCCCCCAGTTCCCCCTCCCCCCCGAACAGCCGCCCCGACCGACCAGAGGAGGCGGTAGTGCAGGGACAAGGACACATACCGACATCTGGCTTCCCACCTGCAGACACGGCCAGTTGTGTATTTAGGGACGCTCCACCAAGCCGGAAGTAACACGGGGATTCGAACCGGCGATCCCCGTGTATGTAGGCACCAGAACAGACTGCCACGCTACCCGGAAGCCCAACGCACTTGTGTTTTGTATTTATGAGGCCTATGCATAGACATGACTAATGTTGTCAGTGTGCAGGTGAGCACCCATCATGTTTTCATGTGTTATGGTGCTCAGACACCAGGTTTTGTTCAGGAGGCTAGTCTGTCACTATCTTGGCCTTGCTATGGTGACTCTTCTTCTATAGCACGACGGTCTGTCACTGTCTTGGCCTTGCTATGATGACTCATCTTCTATAGCATGGAGGTCTGTCACTGTCTTGGCCTTGCTATGGTGACTCTTCTTCTATAGCACGGTGGTCTGTCACTATCTTGGCCTTGCTATGGTGACTCTTCTTCTATAGCACGGCGGTCTGTCACTGTCTTGGCCTTGCTATGATGACTCATCTTCTATAGCATGGAGGTCTGTCACTGTCTTGGCCTTGCTATGGTGACTCTTCTTCTATAGCACGGTGGTCTGTCACTATCATGGCCTTGCTATGATGACTCTTGTTCTATAGCATGGAGGTCTGTCACTGTCTTGGCCTTGCTATGGTGACTCTTCTTCTATAGCACGGTGGTCTGTCACTATCATGGCCTTGCTATGATGACTCTTGTTCTATAGCACGGTGGTCTGTCACTATCTTGGCCTTGCTATGGTGACTCTTCTTCTATAGCACGGTGGTCTGTCACTATCATGGCCTTGCTATGATGACTCTTGTTCTATAGCACGGTGGTCTGTCACTATCTTGGCCTTGCTATGGTGACTTTTCTTCTATAGCACGGTGGTCTGTTACCGTCTTGGCCTTGCTATGGTGACTCTTCTTCTATAGCACGGTGGTCTGTCACTGTCTTGGCCTTGCTATGATGACTCATCTTCTATAGCATGGAGGTCTGTCACTGTCTTGGCCTTGCTATGATGACTCTTCTTCTATAGCATGGCGGTCTGTCACTATCATGGCCTTGCTATGATGACTCTTCTTCTACAGCACAGCGGTCTGTCACTATCTTGGCCTTGCTATGAAGACTCTTCTTCTACAGCATGGCGGTCTGTCACTATCTTGGCCTTGCTGTGATGACTCTTCTTCTATAGCACGGCGGTCTGTGCTGCTAGTAATCATCTCATTTATTCGTCAGCTCTGCAGTGCATTTCACTGTTGCTGGTCGTTTTAACGCTGCATGCGTTGACTTCTTTCATTCACTACAGACGTGGCAGTATGTTACAGACGTGGCAGTATGTTACGTCTGATTGTGATGGGCAGGCCGGGGCCCGCTTTGACCATCTGGCATCAGGGCCCGACACTGACTCATTATGCTGCTGCCTTCACTATTCAAATTCCTATTTTCTAAAGAGACAACTATTAACTGACAACATTTCCTGGTTTTTTTTAAGTATTTTTCAGTGTATATTTTTATGTGTGTGTGTGTGTGTGTGTGTGTGTGTGTATATGCACGTGTGCATGCTTGTGTGTGTGTGTGTGTGTGTGTGTGTGTGTGTGTGTGTGTGTGTATAAGCACATGGTTCCCTCAGGCTACAGCAGATCCGATGTGTTGCTTTTGCTCTCTTTCAACCCAGTCCAATTAACGGGTCTTTTCTACAGACATGACACAACCAGTCTGACTTCCTCTCTTAGCTCAGTATGGGCCATATCGCTGATACACACACACACACACTCGCTAAAAACATAGACACAAACTTCCATGCACAGCAGTCCTTCCTTGTGAGCATACACACTCATAAAACACACACACACACACACAAACACACTAAAAACGTAGACACAATGTTGCATGCACTGTTGTCCTTCCGTGTGAGCATACACACAGACAAAATGCACACACACACACACACACACACACACAGACACACAGACTTTTCTGAGATTCCAGTCTTTGTTTAATCAGCAAGTAGCTAGATCAAATGTGTTTTTTCAAAACACATTTTACTGCTGAGTGAGTAACAGTGTTATTCAGAATGTTCTGTAATTACACATAAAAAAATCCACAAATACACGCACATAAAAACACACACATGCATGACTCTAATTTCCAGTTTGAAATCACCAAGTAATGTCCAAGGCTCACGTCAGGTCAGGTTTACTCAGATTTACTCTTCAGGGATGCTACGTGGCCACTGAGAGTACACACATCAGATGACAACTATCGTTAGACCCTGGAATCAAACATCCAGCGGTTTAGGGGCGTCCTGGTAGTGTAGCGGTCTGTTCCATTGCCTACCAACACGGGGATCGCCAGATCAAATCCCCATGATCGAATCCCCGTGTTACCTCCGGCTTGGTCGGGCATCTACAGACACAACCGGCCGTGTCTGCGGGTGGGAAGCTGGATGTGGGTATGTGCCCTGGTCGCTGCACTAGCGCCTCCTCTGGTTGGTTGGGGCGCCTGTTCAGGGGGGAGGGAGAACTGGGGGGGGGGAATAGCGTGGTCCTCCTACGCATTACGTCCCCCTGGTGAAACTCCTCACTGTCAGGTGAAAAGAAGCGGCTGGTGACTCCACATTTATTGGAGGAGGCATGTGGTAGTCTGCAGCCCTCCTCGGATCGGTAGAGGGGGTGGAGCAGTGACTGGGACGGCTCGGAAGAGTATGGTAATTGGTCTTTTTTCTTTTTTTTTTGCATCCTTGCAGTCTGTCTCCTGCACAAATGTGACAGCTTTCGCCATTTATTTTTTTTTGGTGTGTCTCATTCATTCCCCCCCGCCCATCTGTCTCTCTCTTAGCAAGCTGTGGTCCAGTGGAGAGTTGATCTTAACTCAAGGCTTCCTGGGGCAGTTTCTCCTCACGCGGGTCTGCTCTCTGATGGGCGAGTTCAGCGGAACAATGTCCTGGTGCACTGTGGGCAGGCAGGGAGAGCGCTTGTACTCTCCACGGGAGATTTCAATTACTGTTAAGAGAGGAAAGCAGCGGCGGCCGCTATTGTGTGATGGTGGACACGGTTTGCCTGCAAGTCAGTTGGGTAGTAATGATGTTGATTGGGGGGATTGCCTATGCAGATGAATAAACGGGATGGAGGATTAAAGCCGCTGGATTGGATCAAAGAGAGCCGCTTTCCAAAATGGCAGCGAGTGTTTATTGGACATAATGACAGGTCCATGTGGTCATTCCTTCTCTCTGCAGGCCTGCAGTGTACCTCATACACAACAAACCCCTGCATGGTGAAAAAAAACAAAAACGCACGCACGCACACACACACTCGCACGCACACACGCAGACACACAAACACACACACGACACAATTTATACTCCATTTTCACAGTCTGTTGGAGTCTGGCAATCTCTGCAATCTGCTAAGGTTCATACTCTGACTCCCAGTGACCCCCAAAACAATTTTAGAGTGATATCTCTGAATGCATTACACAGCAGTCAGACACCCTGGGACTGGAGCAGAGATCCCGATTTTCACCGGGCTGCAGGATGCACGTTAGTTGCCTAATGCTTGCCTAATCAGGAAAGTTTCACTGTAGAAATTTTTCAACAGGGAAATGCAATTTACTCCAAAACTTCCATTTTCTCAAATCAAGCTAAAACAAATCAGCCACAAAATATATTTTTTTCCCAGATTGTTCTTGATTTGAGTGTTGTTTTCCTGATACTAGTGAAGCCATCTATCTTATGCTGCCAGTTTAAGATATTAATTCAACTAAATTCCTAAAATGAGTCAAAATCTATTGTAGGGGGGTCCGGGTAGCGTAGCGGGCTATTCTGTTGCATACCAACATGGGGATTGCCGGTTCGAATCCCCGTGTTACCTCTGGCTTGGTCGGGCGTCCTACAGACACAATTGGCCATGTCTGCGGGTGGGACGCCGGATGTGGGTATGTGTTTTGGTCGCTGCTCTAGCACCTCCTCTGGTCGGTCGGGGGCGACTGTTTGGGGGGGGCACTGGGGGGGAATAGCGTGATCCTCCCACGTGCTACGTCCCCCTAGCGAAACTCCTCACTGTCAGGTGAAAAGAAGCGGCTGGCGACTCCACATGTATTGGAGGAGGCATGTGGTAGTCTGCAGCCCTCCCCGGATTGGCAGAGGGGGTGGAGCAGTGACCGGGGTGGAGCAGTGACCGGGATGGCTCGGAAGCATGGGGTAATTGGCCGGATACAACTGGGGGGAAAAAAAGTGGGGGGGATCTATTATAACGACCTAAAGGTATCATCTCAATTGGCAGGATTTTGCTCCACTGTATAAAAAAGTGATTTTTAAGGCTTAAAATAAGAGTTGAATGAGTTGTTGTAGTGGACACTTGCAATGTTCTGCCATCTTAACTCAATTTGAATGCCGTCTGTTGGATTGTGTGGCCACTCAGAAGATAACTGAACTGATATTTCTCCACGGGGATTTGGTTGTCTTTTCGCCACTAATCGGAGTCCCTGAATGAGATAGGCCTGCAAATACATGTTTGTTGGGAGAAAGCTAGGATAATTTCCTTTTGCATTTCTTTTTTAGTTTAATTGTTTCAGGTCAAACTTTCCACTTCTCTCGCTCATCGGCAATAAGAAAACACATACATACCACACACACACACACACACACACACACACACACACACACACACAGACCTTGCAAATACTACAGCAACTAAACAATTGTGTATCAGTTTGATGTATGAATAATTCAGTCACCATGGTGTTCTTTTCAATTACCTTTTAAGTGCCGACTCCTGTGAATTAATTACCCCAGAGTGCCGAGAGTTAACATTTAATTGGCTTGCTGTTTTCCCGATCCCTGTTTGTAGATACGTTTAAAACAAAGTTCTGGCAAAGACCTTTGCTTGACCTCCTTCTTATTTTGCATGACAACTACCCTTATATTTCCTGCGTTATCACATTATCTAAAGCAGATTTGCAGTCAGAACAGAAGGTACATTTCAACTCTCACCCTGCTGCACCTCCGCAGCTCTGACAGTGTTGTACATCACCACCGTCATAGCCACAATTAACACAAAATACTGATGTACGATGCAAAATGAGTGAGCAGAGCTATATAAATCACGATGGGCCCAAAACATAAACTGTCGCCTTCTATATTTCGTTTTTTTTTTGTTCCCCCTGCCCCAACGTGCAACAAAACATATCGAGCAGTGATTTTTTTTGGGGGGGGGGAGTATTTTTTACTCCTTTTTCTCCCCAGTTGTACTTGGCCCATTACCCTATTTTCTGAGCCATCCTCGGTTGCTGTTCCACTCCCTCTGCTGATCGGGGGGTTGGGGGGGGCTGCAGACTACCACATGCCTCCTCCAATACACATGGAGTTGCCAGCCGCTTTTTTTCACCTGACAGTGAGGAGTTTCACCAGGGGGACATAATGCGTGGGAGGATCACACTATTCCCCCTAGTTTGCTCTCCCCCGCAAACAGGTGCTCGGACCGACCAGAGGAGGCGCTAGTGAAGTGACCAGGACACATACCCACATCCGGCTTCTGAAGACACGGCCAGTTGTGTCTGTAGGGATGTCCGACCAAGCCGGAGGGAACACAGGGATTCAAACTGGAAATCCTTGTATTGGTAGGCAATGGGATAGACTGCTACGCTATCTAGCAGTGATTTGAACTTTCTTTGCTTAGTGCCATGAAATCAAAAACAAAGGGCTGTCTATGCCTACATGCAAAGTGTATGCAATTTGTTGTTGCAGCCATCACATCCTGCATTGTCAATCAGACGTTTTATGTTAAAGTGAGTGCGTTCACTGACATCGAATAGCTGTGCTAGATGATCCAGGGCAATCCATAGCTGGGAAGAATGTAACTCTCATCTTTGCTGCAAAGAATTACCACCCTGTTCCCCCTGCAGAGCAGTTTTTTTTTTGTCATGGTTTTGTAGCTCTGGGATGCTTGGATAGTCACTGTGTGACATTGTCTTCTCTCTGAGCTTAAATGTGCCTCAAATATTTTTTTTCGTTCCTAAAAAGGAAACACTGCTTTCAGTGTTCAGCTTTTCTTTTCTCCAACAGCCATTCTGTTCAGATGCACACACGGTTTAATCATGGCTTTGTCTTTTGTGTGATATTGCTATGCTCACAGCCTCTTGAGAAAGAGCAGTGGGTGGGAGCATCTCCAGGTCATGCAGAGGCCCTGAGCATAACAGTGGCAGTTTTGTAAGCTGGGCCTGTACAAACCTCAAAAAACAACCCCCCACCCCCCACCCCCCCAAAAAAAATTACATTACTAGCTACACTTGTGACAATAGGTAGCTGCTTTTGTAGCAGCTACCTTTTGTCACATCGCCGAGTATTAACTGCTCCTCTCGGTGCTGGCTGCCTTCTCAGTCTGCACAGTTGCTAATGACCAAACTATGTAACAACAGAATGGTTTTGCTGCCTTAGACACCCCGTGCTGACCAATCATTAGCCCTAAATCAACACCACATGCTTCCTGGTTAACCCAAACTCCCTGTGTCTTCAAATAGCCACATTATGCCAGTTTACATCAATCTATATTCTAATCATGCTGGATGCCCCTCACAAAGGCTGCCTGTGTGCAGTTATCCCTGTACGGTATCTGTCGCGGCTGGTATGATGTCTGAAATTAGTTCTGTGCATTGTGGTTCTGTGCTAGTTCTGTGCATTTCCCTCTTATGGTGGACATATTCTGAGATATTTGTTTTCCTAGTGAAATGTTCTGTGAAAAAGATGATTCAAGAAAAGTCAAAGCGGGGCTTGATTTGCCCTCTTTTTCCCCGCTGCGGCTCCAGATGCGACCATACAGAATTCGGCAGATGACCGCATTCAAAAAGCTCAGCCCTGCATCGAGGATGTCAATCACCCGGCACTTTGCAAACACAGGAGCTGAGATGAGAAAAATCTTTATCGACTTTCCCTCTCAGTGTTTTTCATATAATGTCTTGAGTGCGGCTGCATGCCATGAGAGCTTGAGGAGTGCCGTTAGTCAGAGACAGAGAGAGAGAGAGTGGTGTTAGCTGTCCTTTATATGTTGGACATCTGCTTGGTTTTATATTTGTGCATCTGCCGCTGTTGTTTTCCTCCGTGAAAGACTCTCTGATGTCACAGCAGGGTGTCGACTTCAACTCACCACTCACCAGTGTCCACGAAGGAGGCATGCTGAGACACTTTAATGAAGGAAGAGCTTTATGTGTGTGTCGATGTATAAAACGGAGAGAGATGTGGAGACCTTAGGTAGAAGGAAAAGACCACCGCTGTGTTGAATTTCAAGTACAGTAGAATGTGCTGGTGTGAGTGGTGCACAGGATTGGATATTAGCACTGGCTTTAAAACAGACGAGTCGCCATTTCAAGTTGGTGAGGGTAGAAAATAAAATATGTAATGAAGTAGGTCATTTAGGGGAGCGCTGGCAGAAAAAAAAGAGGCGAGGGTCCTGAAAAATGCCTGCTGCTGGTACTGAGATAACTGTAGTGCGTGGTTTTGTGCATCGTCAGTGATGAGAGATATGTACCAGCCTGTGGCCCTCCCTCCTCATTAAGGAAAGGAACACACACACACTAAAACACATTTATTTTTCTATACTTGTGAGGACCCCCATCTGCTTCATTCATGTGTTAGCCCCTAACCCCAACCTCAACCATTAGAACTAAATACCGACTCTTATACTACTACTACTAGTACTACTACTACTACTACTACTACTGCTACTACTTTTGGCTGTTCCCATTAGGGGTCGCAACAGCAGATCATCCATTTCCATTTCTTCCTGTCCTCTGCATCTTCCTCTGTCACACCAGCCATCTGCATGTCCTCTCCTACCACATCCATTTACTCCTCTTTGGCCTTCCTCTTTTCCTCTTCCCTGGCAGCTCCATATTCAGCATCCTTCTCCCAATATACCCAGCATCTCTCCGCCACACATGTCCAAGCCATCTCAATCTTGCCTCTCTTGCTTTGTCTCCAAACTGTCCAACCTGCGCTGTCCCTCTAATATACTCGTTCCTAATTCTGTCCTTCTTCGTCACTACCAATGAAAATCTTAGCATCTTCAACTCTGCCACCTCCAGCTTTGCCTCCTGTCTTTTTGTCAGTGCCACTGTCTCCAAACTATATAACATAGCTGGTCTTACAACCATCTTGTAAACCTTCCCTTTAACTCTTGCTGGTACCCTTCTGTTGCAAATCACTCGGACACTCTTCTCCACCCACTCCACCCTGCCTGCACTCTCTTCTTCACCTCTCTCCTGCACTCCCCATTACTTTATACAGTTGACCCCAAATATTTGAACTCATACGCCACTCCTTGCATCCAGAGCAAATACCGAACCTTATCCTTTACCTTAATGCAATCCTAATTCTAACATTAACCCTAAACCTGAGTCCTAACCCTAAAAAAGACACTTGAAGAAGTGGTCCGGCCCAAATGTCCTCACTCTCATTGTTAAAAACTCATATTGGTCTGCTTCACAAATGCAGATATACAAACACACACACACACACACACACACACACACACACACACACACACACACACACCAGTGTTTCCCTTAACATTATTTTGGCATGGTGGTCCATCTCACTAAGGTAACCTACCACTTCGCCAAGGGAAATGAAAAAACAAAACAAAACAAGAATGTTAAAAAACAAGTCATTCCCTAATGGTCGGCTCAGACTACACAATATTTTTGTCTTTCATGATGGTCACCATGTCAGATTAGCCAATCACAGTGCCATAAATTCTTGCCGTGTCTTGGCCAGGAGACTGGCAGCAATACAAGTATGACTCCGGTCAATCATTGTATGCTGCCTTTCACGATCTTGTACTAGTTCATAGGTCATTGGGGAGGAGGGTCAAGAAATTGTCAGTCATGGCTAGAGAAACGCTATGTGTGATGCTGGCAGTCTTCTGTTCTGAAACGAAAAAGAAAAGAAAGAAAAAACTATTGTGGACATTGTTACTGCTAGTGCTACTGGGGAATGATAACCTAGCATAGCTTAACCAGCTACTCACCAGGTTACTGAAGTGTCTCTGCTATTTCTCACCAACATTTAGCCTATCTTTTATTTTTTTCACCAATTGGTAACTCTAAAGCTCTGCCTACTACTGATCACTTCCACAAGATGCTTAAATTTGGTTTCATAAATATCAGATCATTGTCTACAAAAGCTTTACTAATAAATGATCTGATTCTTGAACATAGTTTTGATATAATTGGGTGACTCAGTTCAGTCCAGATTGTGATACTCTATCGGCCTCCTGGCTCTTACCCACTATTTCTTGAAGAATTTGTCTCAGGCCTTGTTACTCATTCTGATGAGATTCTAATTCTTGGTGATTTCAATATTCATCTGAATAAGGCTGCTGATACTTTAAGTAAAGCCTTTCTGGTGCTTGTTGATACTTTTGGGTTCGCTCAGTTTGTTCAAGAGTCGACTCATTGCAGTGGTAACACCCTTGATTTGGTTTTATCTAAAGGGATAGCTGTTTCTGATCTGAATGTCTTGCCAACCACATCTGCTGTGTCAGATCATTTTCTCATCAAATTTGAAGCATTATTGGCCTATCCAGTTAATGTTGGCACAGAGGTAATGGCCACTTTCCTTTCTTCCTATTTTTTCTCCCTGTTAAAGCTTTATTTTTTTTAGGGAGTTGTTCCTTATCCGATACGAGGGTCTAAGGACAGGATGTTGTGTTGCTGTAAAGCCTCTTGAGGCAAATTTGTAATTTGTGATATTGGACTATACAAATAAAATCGACTTGACTTGACTTGACTCGCCACATTGGTCCCTCCACTGTAGCTGCATTTGGCCAGCAGCTGCCTGAAGTCTTGCCTCCTTTCACTGTAGAGACTGACTCTGTTGAAAATTTCACTAGTGACTTAAATGTGGCCCTGTCTAGTCTCCCTAGTTCAGTTGTACCTCTCACTACCAGAGCTAGGTGACTAAAGAGGCCTACACCCTGGTTTAACGATGAGACGCATGCTCTTAAGCGGGCCTGCAGGAGACTGGAACGTAAATGGTGAAAATCAAAATTGGAGGTTTTTTACCTATCTTGGCATGAGTGTTTATTGAAATACAAGCAGGCTTTATCTGCCACAAAAGCAGCATATCTCTCACTTAATCAATATTAATAAACATAACCTCAAATTTCTCTTTGACACTGTATCTAAACTTGCTAAAAAGCAGCCGTCTATTAGCTGCTCACCATTTACAGCCCATGAATTTCTAGATTTTTCTGCAATTAGGTTGATGAGATCATCAACAATATTAGTTCTTCAACTCCAGCTACTCCTGCAGATCCTGTCTTACCAAATTTGTATCCATACAGTGAGTAACTGATAGTCCCAGTTATTACAGCTTTTGAGACTATCTCTCTTGATACTTTGACTAAGCTCGTGTCGGCTTCCAAACCAACTGCTTGCCTACTTGACTCTTTACCAGCAAAACCTTTTTTTTTTTTTATAAATTTATTTCTGATTTTTCCCTTTTTCTCCCAATGTAGTGGCCAATCGATCCCTATTTTAATTCAAACACCCACCCTCTTACTACATGCATTCACCAACTGCATCTCTCCGGCCGGCAGTCTCGAAGGAGACCGCCTCCCCACTTTCGTGACAAGGCGACTCCAGGCCGAACCACTGCTTTTTCCGACACATCCAGAGACGCATTCACGTGATGAACACAAGCCGACTCCGCCCCCCTCCCGAAGACAGCGTTTGCCAATGATTGCTGCTTCATTGAGTCCGGCCATAGTCGGATCTGACGAGACCGGGGCGCGAACCCCAGTCCCCAGTGGGCAACTGCATCGACACAAAGCCGATACCAGCAAAACCTTTTAAAGACCTCTGGCCTTTCCTGGGACCTACAATGCTAGACATTGTTGATTGCTCACTGTTCCCAGCAGTTTTAAGACAGCTATGGTTAAACATCTACTTAAAAAAACCGCCCCTCTATCCAGGGTCTCTTAATAACTATCAACCAGTCTTTAATCTACCATTCTTTTGTAAAGTACTAGAGAGAGTTGTGTATCAAAAATTTTCCACCCGTATAGAAGAAAACCATCTATATGAACCATTTCAATCGGCTTTCAGGGCCTGTCACTCCACTGAAACTGCTCTGATCTGGGTGGTGAATGATCTTCTACTAGCTATGGACTCTGATTCCATTTCTGTGCTTCTACTACTGGACGTCAGTGCAGCCTTTGACACAATTGATCACTGTATACTATTAGACAGAATAAATTGTAATTTTGGTGTCTCTGGCTTAGCTCTCTCTTGGCTTAAGTCCTATTTATCTGGATGGAAGATAAGTTTCTCCTAATGTGTCTCCTGCTGTGTCTCCTAATCAAGTTTCTCAGCAAGATGGCTGCTGGTAAACTGCATTGTGTATTTTGGCTCTAACAAGCCATCAAAAATTAGGAAAATAGCATGACATCCATGCAGATAAGTAAAGTTTAAAGCTTTACAAGAAAGTTAAGCTTCAATTTTCGTGATTATTTTCTGCTATTTTTGAAGTTTGGGCATTTTTGATAACGTGCCGCAATGTGCTATTGACATACCAGCAACAGGAATTACCTGGAATATCTGCAAGAAAGTGGTGTCATTCAATCAAGGTCTCTCATAATTAACAAGAAGAAAGAAATGGCTACCAAGAAATTAGTTGAAGATATGGAAGAGCTCAAAAAGTCTCCGAATTTCATGTCGACAACTGAAGACTGTGATCAGAGAAAAAGACAAGAAAATTGAAGAGCTTGAAAAAAAAGTAGAAGATTTGGAACAGTACACAAGGATGGATGACCTCATATCTGGGCTTGAGACAACTCACTGCACATATGCATGGATCACAGCAGGTGACAAGCGGGGAGAGGATGTGCCAAGAGGTGAGTTGTGCAAACTGGAGCAGCAAGTCATTAAGTTTTTTCTTTCTTTTCTTTTTTTTTGGATCCCCCCCCCTTTTCTCCCCAATTGTATCCGTCCAATTACCCCACTCTTCCGAGCCATCCTGGTCGCTGCTCCACCCCCTCTGTCAATCCGGGGAGGGCTGCAGACTACTACATGTCTCCTCCGATACATGTGGAGTCGTCAGCCGCTTCTTTTCACCTGACAGTGAGGAGTTTCACCAGGGGAACATAGCACGTGGGAAGATCACGCTATTTCCCCCAGTTCCCCCGCCCCCCTGAACAGGTGTCCCGACCAACCAGAGGAGGCGCTAGAGCGGTGACCAGGACACATACCCACATCCAGCTTTCCTTCCCGCAGACACAGCCAATTGTGTCTGTAGAGACGCCCGACCAAGCCGGAGGTAACATGGAGATTCGAACTGGAGATCCCTGTGTTAGCAGGCAACGGAATAGACCACTATGCTACTCGGACACCTGTCATTAAGTTTTTTAATAGTGAAGACATTCCTATGGACAGTAACAATATAGCTGCTTGTCACACCATACCCCAAAATAAAAGCAATAGGCCAAACATCATTTTTGAGCTGAAAACATAAAATTGAGGTGCTAAAGCATGCAAAAAAACCAAACAAAAAGAACCCCGAAGGGCACAGGGGTATATATAAATGAGCATCTCACAATGAGAAATGCTGAAATTGCACGACAAGCTAGAATCCTGAGAAAGGAAAAACGAATTCAGGACACTTGGACAAGGAATGGTAAAGTAATGATAAGACTGAATGGGACACCAGAACAGGCCAAAGTTATAGCTGTCAGAGACATAAAAGATCTTGAGCAATATAAACAAATAATGATGAATATTATGGTAGATTAGATAGGTGGAATAGTGGGGGAAATATACATTTATTTTAGTTGTGTTGTAAGGGGCAATGTTGTTTGTGAGTGACAAATCTGGTATAAGAAAATGGGTGAATACACAGATTTTAAGTCTTTTGACTTTGGTGATCACAAACTCTACGAGTTAGAACATGACATTGATCCCGAGACCCACTTCTACCAGAACATTAACATTAATTGTGAATATTGTTCTGAAAACAAGTTCCCTTCCAATGTGGAAATGGAGGGGTTTTCGGTGACAGCAGGAGTCTCTATAGTAACTTCTCCAAAATTAAAGATTACCTTCAACAGTTTCAGCAAAGGTTTAGTGTAATAGCAATTTCAGAGACTTGGTGGAGTGATAACAAAGAACTGCAGGATTGATTAGAGAGCTATGAAATGTTTTGGCAAAACAGGGTCAATAAAACGGGAGGGGGAGTTGCCTTATTTGTGACGTCTGCTGTTAAATGTAGGGTCATTGGTAATGTGACACCTGCTATCGACAATTTGATGGAATGTGTAACAGTTGAAATTAAGGTGGAAAGATTTAAAAAACACATTAATTAGTTGCATCTATAGAACACCGGGGTCATGTATGGATCAATTTAATATGAAGATTTCTGAATTATACGAAAAATATAATGATAAAGTGATTTTTGGTTGTGGTGACTTTAACAATGATTTGCTGAGATGTAACGATCATACAAAAACTACAGAATTTGTTAATATCATATTTAGCCTGAGTTTCCATCCGTTAATAGTAAAACCAAACAGAATATCAAAGGAAAATGCAACTTTGACTGACAATATTTTTACAAATGTAATTGATGGAAAGATAAAAAGTGGTCTATTAGTGACTGATGTAAGTGATCGTTTGCCTGTCTTTACAGTGTTAGGAATTAATCAGTTATAATTAGGAGCAAATAGGCAGAGTAACAATTTGATTAGAATAAAATCACCAGAGGCAATTATAGCTCTTAAGGCAGAACCTTTGAATATTGATTGGCAGGCAGTTTATGAAGAGGATACTAATGAATCATATGATGCATTTTTGGACACATTCTTGACAATTTATGACCAGCATTGTCCATTGAAAGAGTATAGACAAAATTATAAAAAGAGGGGAAAACCATGGTTCACAAAGGGGTTGGAAAACGCTTGCAAATAGAAAAATAGGCTCTACAGGGAATATACTGAACATCAAACAAGGAAAAGGAGGACAAGTACAAAAAATATAAAAACATAAACATTTATTATGAAATCACAATAAAAAGACTATTATAATCAGCTGTTGCAAGAAGCATAAATATAATATTAAGGCTACGTGGAGTTTGCTTAATGACATGATTAAAAATCATAGTAAAAGGAATTTTCTATCATATTTTGAAAACAATGATAATTCAATTATTGAAAATATAGAGGAAATTGTGAATGTGTTTAATGATTTTTTGTTGTTGTTGTTAACGTAGGCCCAAATTTGGCAAAGGAAATGAACCCTCCTACAGATGAAGACAGTAATTTTGATTTTGATTTTGTATTTGAAAACAGAAATTCAATATTCCTGGGTGGAGTCTGTGAGAGGGATGGGGTAGAAGTGGTTAGAAAGTTTAAGAATAGGGCGTCCGGGTGACATGGTGGTCTATTCTGTTGCCTATCAACACGGGGATCGCCAGATCGAATCCCCATGTCACCGCCGGCTTGGGTCGGGCATCCCTACAGACACAATTGGCCGTGCCTGCGGGTGGGAACCTGGATGGGGGTATGTGTCCTGGTCGCTGCATTAGCGCCTCCTCTGGTCGGTTGGGGCGCCTGTTCGTGGGGGGGGGGGGGGGGCTGGGGGGAATAGCGTGATCCTCCCATGCGCTATGTCTCCCTGGTGAAACTCCTCATTGTCAGGTGAAAAGAAGTGGCTGACGACTCCACATGTATCGAGGAAGCATGTGGTTGTCTGCAGCCCTCCCCGGATCGGCAGAGGAGGTGGAGCAATGACCGGGGCAGCTCGGAAGAGTGGGGTAATTGGCCAAAAAATTAAATTGGAAGAAAGAAAAAAAAAGGGGGGGGGAGAAAGTTTACGAATAAAAATCCACTGATGGTTATACTATTGATATGTCACTAATAAAAGAGGTAACTGACTGTGTCCTCAAACCATTTACTTATTTAAGTGATAAATCTTTTCTAACAGGTATTTTTCCTGATAAAATGAAAATGACTAAGGTGGTTCCAATCTATAAAAATAGTGACAAACATATTATATCAAATTATAGACCTGTGTCTTTGCTACCTTAATTTTCTAAAATACTTGGAAAAATTATTCGTTAATAGACTTGATGACTTTATTGACAAATATGAGTTATTGAGGAACCATCAATATGGTCCCTCAACTGCAGCAGATTAGAAACAAAACACTGTAGGTGTTTTTGTTGATTTATGTAAAGCATTTGACACATTCGATTATTCCTCACTCTTGCAGAAATTGGAACACTATGGTATAAGAGGTGTCACACAACACTGATGAAGAAGTTATTTAAATATTAGGTTTCAATATGTGAAATTTGAAAACATTGAGTCACATCTAAGAAGAGTAACTTGTGGTGTTCCAAAAGGTTCAGTATTGGGACCTAAGTTGTTTATACTTTATTTAAATGATATTTCTATGGTATCTAATATGTTGATATTTGTTACAGTTGCTGATGATACAAATTTATTTTGTTCTGGGGAGGACATGAAAGAATTGTTGAAAACAGTAGAAAGGGAATTGAGAATGTTTAAAAATGGTTTGATATTAATAAGTTATCACTAAATGAAAACAAAACACAATTCATGGTGTTCGGTGGTTTTAGGGTTAATTATGAAATAAATCTGAGGTTAAATGGAGTTGAAACTGAAAGAGTATTTGAAACAAATTCTTTGAATTGATTATAGATCCCAAACTCTGTTGGAAACCACTTATAGAATAAATTAAATTGAAATGATCTAAAATTATTGCTGTTCTTTACAAAACAAGGGGACTGCTGAATAGGAGATGTTTGCATATATTGTATTGTTCGTTGATAATGCTACATCTGTCATACGGTGTTGAGGTTTGGGGAAATATTTAGAAAACAAATATAGATCCTATAATTAAACATCAGAAAAGAGATATTAGAATAATAACAAAGGCTTGTTACTGTGAATCTACTAATCCATTATTTATATGGTCCTGCACCTTAAGATTTTTAGATATTGTGTATTTAAAAACATTGGAAATACTTTGTCAAGCTAGAAGTAAAAGCCTTCCTGTTTGTATCCAACATTTTTTTTTAAATTAAGAGAAGGAAACTATAATTTAAGGGGGTTGCATATTTTTGAAACATGTAAAGTGAGAACCAATGTGAAATACAGATGTGTTTCAGTTTTGGGAGTCAAGCTATGGAATGGTCTAAATGATGAGTTGGAATTGTGTAGCTCACTGTTGAGTTTCAGAACATCTTTAAAATGTAAAATAATTAAGGAACAACTTAGTATATATTCTTTTTTCCCTTCCTTTTGTAATTCTGATATTCTAAGTTAATTTAAGGACTGTATAGAATAGGCAACAATAAGGCTTGGGCTTCAGCCTATTTCTTTTTCGGTCATTGATTGATTGAGTTTTGTTGTGTGAAATGGACTGATGTAAATATCTACAATGATGTTTGACTGAATTCATTCATTCATTCATTCAAGAAGACATTGTGTCTGCTATAATAATATTATATAAAAATTATCTGACGTTAAATATGGTGTACCTCAGGGCTCAGTTCTTGATCCTCTACTTTTCTCTCTTTATATTTCACCTCTTGGCAAAATTATATGCAGTCATGGAATAAATTGTCATACCATGTTGATGATACTCAGCTGTATGTGCCTGTAAGGGCTGATGATCATACTCAAATGACTAATTTAGAGGCCTGTTTGGTGGCTGCGAAAAATTGGATGTCACTAAATTTTCTGCTTTTAAATTCAGATAAAACTGAGATGTTGGTCATTGGCCCTGCTAGATACAGACACCAATTTGATCAAGTAAAAATAACAATCGAAAACTCTGTGATTCCACAAAGTGTGGCAGCCAAAAATATTGGTGTTACATTTGATCCCAGTCTTTCCTTTGATACACACTTTAAAGAAATAACCAAGACTGCCTTTTTTCACTTACGTAACATAGCTAAGATTCAGTCTTTCCTGTCCATGGCTGATGCAGAGACTCTAATACATGCATTTCTTTCATCTAGATTATTGTAAATGTTCCGTTTTCAGGTCTGCCACATGCTAGTACTAAAAGTCTTCAGATTGTTCAGAATGATTCTAACTAAAACTAGAATTTCACCATATTACACCAATTCTTGCCTCCCTTCATTGGCTTCCTATCCATGTTAGATCAGACTTCAAGGTGCTTCTGCTGACTTATAAAATCCTAAATGGGCTTTCCCCATCTTACCTGTCTGATCTCCTTAAACCGTACATTCCATCTCGAGCTCTTTGCTCTCAAAATACAGGGCTCCTGTGTGAAGTTAAAAAGAAGTCAGCTGGTGGCAGGGCCTTTTCCTATCGGGCTCCATTCTTGTGGAATAACCTGCCTGCTGCCATCAGACAATCCGTCTGTTGATTCCTTTAAATCCAAACTTAAAACTCATCTTTTGGCCTTAGCCTACAATTCGTTGCCTTCAAGTTGAGTGCTTCACAAATTGTACTGCATGGCGGGTCAGTTTCTGTCTCAATGAATTTACCAAGCACTGTTCTGCCGACGAGATTATAGAGTATAGTTTATTGACTATTGCAAACTCATCTTTTCTCTCTCTCTGAATTATTCCTTCTCCTTTCTCTTCTTCTGTGTGTGTGAATGATGTGATGTGAGTCTCCCTTGTGTGCATGTGCAGTCTGTCCTCCTCCCAGGTCTCCATGGTGATGGTGGTCGCCACTTGGACACTGCTTGGCATCCTCCTCATCACATTTTCTTTGTATATATCTTATAAATCCATATAATTTTGTTATCCTGTTTCAATGTTTTATCCTTCTGTCATTCAGACGCATGACAAATGTTTTTTTCTTTCCTTTTTTTTGTCTACATGGTGGTGCTCATCACATTGCTCGGGTCCTGGGCTGATCTGGTAGCATCTGGACACTGCTTGACATCCTCCTCATCTTATTCTTCATATATTTTATAGTTCCATTATAATTCTGTTATCCTCTTTCAATGTTGTATTCTGTAAATTTTGTAAACACAACTTCCATTGCATGTCTGTCCATCTTGGGGGAGAGATCCCTCCTCTGTTGCTCTCCCTGAGATTTCTTCCTATTTTTTCTCCCTGTTAAAGGTTTTTTTTTTTTAGGGAGTTGTTCCTTGTCCGATGTGAGGGTCTAAGGACAGCATGTTGTGTTGCTGTTAAGCCCACTGAGGCAAATTTGTAATTTGTGATATTGGGCTATACAAATAAAATTGACTTGACTTGACTGTCATGGTCCTCCCTCGGGGAAACCTCAAAAAGGCAGGGGTATTGTTGCCACTGCTCAACGAGCTTTTCCTTGGTTTCGTGCAACCCAGAGGCCACATCCCTGTTCTTCAGTTATATCACACTACACGGGATAAAGATGCCCGTTCGTCGTTCCCGACGTTCATAATCGGGCCCGATGCTGGAAATTTGTTGTCGATGACAAAATCGTGTCAAAATCGGGCTGAATTCATGTAGTATAATCCTGGCACTTGCACACCTGTGGCTTTGAGGAGCCTTCCAACCCATCTGAAAAAAAGGGGGAAACACTGCACTCACACTCTCTCTCTCTCTCTCTCTCTCTCTCTCTCTCTCTCTCTCTCTCTCTCTCTCTCTCTCTCTCTCTCACACACACACACACACACACACACACACACCTGAATATAACTGACAGCAGTTGAAGCAGTTTGGGCACCATCTAATCAATCCAATTTGGCAGTTTTAGATGTAAAGAGAGAGACGGAGGGACAGAAGCACACTTTGAGCTCAGTTATGCTTATTCCTACTCCTGGCTGACCTCTTTTGAGTAATAGATTTCAAAGGAGAGGAAAGGAGTGACAGGACTGTTCAGATAAAATGTGGAGAGCATGTGGGAGAGAAGAAAACAGAGGAGGACAGAATGAAGAAGGAAGATGTAGAGCCAGCAGGGGTCCTCATTCAACAGTGAGAAGGTGAAGCCAGCATCAGCCATCAACACAACACACCACAACCCACTCTAAAAAAGGTTGTTTTCTGTAACCCAGCAGCTGGGTTACAGAAAACGACACAGAATGCGTTAAAATAACCCAAAATATGGTCAAACAACCTCAACCCAGCGTTTGGGTTGAGAAAACAACCCAGCATTTTTTAGAGTGCAGTATTTTAACGCCTCGGGGTCTCAAATGTTAATCCTCTATCTAACCCTTTCACCAGGCAAATGCCATTTCACACCTGAACTATGTGTGTGTGTGTTTTTTTTTTTTAGTCAAACTCAAATAATGGTGCACATTGTAGTGACAGGGTCTGCAAGAGGAAAGTAAGATAAATTATCTTTTACGTATGTGGGATTTAGAAAACTGTGGCTACACTTGTAATATACTTATTTGAATTCTCCAATTCCCCTCATCTTAACCCCCTGCGGACAAATTTACCACTGGCCCACTGCACTGGCAAGTTGTCGTCAGGGAGAGAGGGTTCAGTCCTACTCCAGCGAGAAAGGGAAGGGAGAGATGGAATGAGGGAAAAGGCAAGAGAAAGAGAGAGATAGAGGGGGAGGAGGGATGGAGCGAGCGAGAGCGGCAGCAGTGAAAGCCTACTGCTATGAGACACTTTGATGTGGGAGAACTGAAACAGGCAGATCGATACAGACAGCGGGTAACGACCCCTACGATCCTAGTGCACCTTTTGGGGGGGGGGGTCGGGGGTGGCCTGGCACTCCTCTCAAACTTGCAGCTCCTATGTTCATTATTAACAGTAGAAATGGAAACCATATGGGGTTGGTGTGGGGCGGGGGGCGGTTAGGAGGATCGCTATCGAACGAGGTCTCTCAGAGGTGGAGGGAATAAAAAAAAAGAAAAGGCACAGTTCACACGCTCAGCCACCCTTGGTGAGGAAAACAATGTGAGCTCCTGAGCCCAGTCAAGCGTGTTTCACCGGCTGCTACGCGAGGGCCTCCGCTGACAGAATGTGTGTTCATTGGGTAAAGATGTGATCTGAGATTTGGCTCAGCTGGTTCCTCGGGAGAGTCACCCCAGCAATGATGATCCCAATCATCCCAAGGTCGGGGCGGTTTTCACATCATTATCGGTCCACTGTCATCCCTCTCGCTCTCTCGTCCCAAAGGAAGATCCTGCTGCAGCAGGTGATGGAAGAGGAGGAGGGCACTTGTCATTTTCCCGCCACTGTAAACTTTAGCGACAGCCTGACAGCTTCAAACACAAAGAGGTTTATTTCAGTGACCTGTCATCTCGGGGCCTGAAAAAAAAAGGGGAAAAAAAGAGTGACCTAAGATGGAAGCTGAAAGTGAGCGTTTTCCAGGTTGTAGTGGAACAGGAATCGTGAGTAAAGGGCTGCTGTTGACGTTTTGGCGGCTACATTTGTATTTTATAGATTGTTTCTGCCCTCAATTATTTATTAAGGCTAACACCAGACAGTGAGATTAAATGAAATTACCCCTAAAATTACAGTGAGTGCAGTTGGATTTGAAATACAATGCCATTAAGTATAAGTGTTATGTGTCAAAACAAAACAAAACAAAACTCTGCTAACTTGGATATATAGGATATTTTTGCTTTCTGTTATTAGGAAATTTAAAGACAAACTTTATGTACAGTTATTTTTCACTTGTATTTTAAGTGAACATTTTACAAGATGGAAAAATGTGAATACACACTAGCTCTGTTCATTAGCTGGCTTTAAGGGATTGAAAAAAAAATCTTGTATCTATTTCTTTTTATATTATGTTCATTATTTATCTATTATATTTATTATTTTGTTTTCATTTCTTTTTTCTTTTAAAAAACAAAAACCAAACTACTATTACTTTTGGCTGCTCCCGCTAGGGGTCGCCACAGCAGATCATCCGTTTCCATTTCTTCCTGTCTTCTGCATCTTCCTCTGTCACACCAGCCACCTGCCTGTCCTCCCTCACCACATCCATAAACCTCCTCTTTGGCCTTCCTCTTTTCCTCTTCCCTGGCATCTCCATATTCAGCATCCTTCTCCCAATATACCCAGCATCTCTCCTCCACACATGTCCAAGCCATCTCAATCTTGCCTCTCTTGCTTTGTCTCCAAACCGTCCAACCTGAGCTGTCCCTCTAATATAAACATTTCTTATCCTGTCCTTCTTCGTCTTCATCTTAGCATCTTCAACTCTGCCACCTCCAGCTCCGCCTCCTGTCTTTTCATCAGTGCCACTGTCTCCAAACCATATAACATAGCTGATTTCACAACCATCATGTAAACCTTCCCTTTAACTCATGCTGGTACCCTTCTGTCGCAAATCACTCCTGACACTCTTCTCCACCCACTCCACCCTGCCTGCACCCTCTTCTTCACCTCTCTTCTGCACTCCCCATTACTTTGAACAGTTGACCCCAATTATTCAAACTCATACGCCTTCTTCACCTCTACTCCTTGCATCCTCACCATTCCACTGTCCTCCCTTTCATTCACGCATATGTATTCTGTCTTGCTCCTACTGACTTTGTTTTGTTTGTTCTTTCAAAAAAAAAAGCAAAACAAATAACATCATGAATTTAAAAACTTGTCCTGCCATATTTAGGAGTCTTTTCAATATTTTGTTGTTTTCATTCAATTTTTCATACTTGGAGCGCAAATTTGCACCATAGTAGCTTGATGTAAATGCAGCCTTTGTCCATCCCCAAATACACACACACACACACACACACACACACACACACACACACACAATATATGCAGATATCAAAAATTAGAATTTACAGCAGCTTTTGGAGGTGACCACCATAGAAATGGAAAAACTAAAATGGTGGTTTGACAAAAACAAATTGTCCTTAAATCTGGACAAAACAAAGTTTATGTTTGGAAATGATAAAATAAACACCAAAGTAAAAGTAGTGATAGACAATGTCCAACTAGAAAGAGTATGCGAAAATAAATTCCTAGGTGTGATACTAGACCACAAAATCTGCTGGAAACCTCACGTAACACATGTGTGAGCAAAACTGGCATGGAGCATTGCAGTCATGGGAAAAGCAAGTCACATTCTGGATCATAAATCATTGTACACTGTATTATTAATTTATTTTACCATATCTGATCTACTGTGTGGAGGTATGGGGTAACACCTACAAAACCAACCTACAACCTTTATGTATACTACAGGGGAGAGAAAAAAAAGAACCGTAAGGATAGTTAACAATGTAGGACATCGTGAACACACCAACAAGCTATTTTTGAAGTCAAGTGCCTTGAAGTTCAGGGATTTAGTAGAATTTAACACGGCACAAATAATGTTCAAAGCAAGAAACAATCTACTACTGAATAATATACAAAAATATTCTTGGATAGAGAAGCGGAATATAATTTGAGAGGGAAATCAAACTTCAAGAAATTATGTGTTCGGACAACTCTGGAGAGCATGGACATTTCAATCTGTGGGGTAAAATTGTGGAACAGTCCGAGCATGGAACTCAAACAAAGTACAAACATTACACAGTAATGTACAAAGGACTGATTATTAAGAGATATAGGCATGGCGAAGAGTTGTGTTAATCAAATCAAATCAAATCAATTTTATTTGTATAGCCTAATATCACAAATTACAAATTTGCCTCAGTGGGCTTAACAGCAACACAACATCCTGTCCTTAGACCCTCTCATCGGATAAGGAACAACTCCCTAAAAAACCCCTTTAACAGGGAGAAAAAATAGGGAGAGCAACAGAGGAGGGATCTCTCTCCCAAGATGGACAACGTGCAATGGATGTTGTGTTCACGCACTTTACATAATACAACATTGAAAGAGGATAACAGAATTATAATGGACATAACATTTATGAAGAACATGATGCACAGGATGCCAAGCAGTGTCCACATGCCAACGGAGCAGTCCAGGACCCAAGCCACGCAACCAGCATCATCATGTAATAAAAGAAAAACTTATGTGAGGAGTGGAAGGGCAGGCAGCATCCAAATGGCGACCACCATCACCACGGAGACCTGGGAGGAGAACCGACTGCACATGCATGCAAGAGAGACTCACATGACACCATTCAAACACAGAAAAAGAGAAAGGAGAAGACATCATTCAGAGATGTGTTTTATTTATCTCTAAACATTTATTACATTTTTAAAAATGTTCTCTCTATGACACCGAGTATATATTTACGCAGCACTGAGATGTTTATGCTTGGTACATGACATTAGGATGTGTTTTTCTTTTTTTCTTTCACGTGTTTTTGATGTGTTTTTTTTCTTCCTCTTATTGTTCACAACATTTGAGTTTGTATTGTGCAGTACAATTTACATAGAATTTGAGCTATACAGTACAGTGGGACTTGGCGTTTGAAATGTATTGTAGCTGAATTAACTTAAGAGTAGGTGAGAAGGGGTCGGAAAAAATAAGTGTATACTTCCTCCTCCTTTTCGAACATATAACAAATAATCTGAGATTTGTTGGCTGAGTTTGATGTGTGGATTTGTTGATCATTTCAGATTATTGGCAATGGCTTATCTGTATGTTATATTCTGCTTATTTACATGTTCGAAATAAGTCATCGTCCGTTTATTCGTTCAAGCCACTTTCCGTACACGTGCTGCTGGCTTGGCTTGACTGGGTTTGACTCGGCGCGGCTGACATTTGCATTTCCGTTACAACAGGTTTACGCGGGTTAAGGTGCGTCTTCGAAAGCTATAGGCGGCCGCCGATTTTTTGCAAAATTTTAAATTTCTCATTGTATCTCGACAGTAATCTATTGTACTCAAAAAAATAACACGTTTGACACCGAAATGAAAAAAAAATCCATCGTTCCTGCGAGGGGCAGGAGTTAAAATAACGACATCCAATCAAACTAAGGACCAAGTCGAATGATTGGAACGAGCGAGCGGTCTATCAAACCCTCAGTGACACGCGCGTTTGTTATGCGCATAACAGTTGCGCGTACACAAAGGCCGGTTGCTAACACATAGCTGCCTGCTCGCTACCTAGCGAGCCAGCCGTGACTGCTACAACAATGGAGCCGGATACTGAGGAATTCAGAAAACCGACTGCACTAACAGTAGACATGTTCGTTGTTTATGTTCATAATAATAATAAAGTTAGTTTTCTCTTACGTGTGTGACATCCATTCGGTACAGCTAATTCGGCATCAGCTGGTGTTTCCGGCGTATGCATGTGTTTTCGGGGCGTGGCTTTGGAGGCATCCCGATGCTTTGTGATTGGGAAGGGCGGTGTCGAATTCGGTTTAAGGATTTGAAAACATTTCTTAAGTTCTCCCCAAAATCGACGGCCGCCTATTTCTCCTTTAACTGGTGACGCAGCTGTCTGGTATCGATGACGTTTAAAAGCAGCGCCAGGCGCTGTTTACTATTACACTGTGCAACAGTTGTTGGTAGCCAGCTACTTGATTTTTAGGCTGTTGTTGCGGGTTTGCTTGGCATCGACCTCATTGCTTGAAAAACGGAGACGGGATGACGCGTTGAGGCATTGCAAACCCTTTGCTGATTCGTCACCGAACGCTGACGTCACCACAACCCGTTTGGAGTCGGGTCCGGCGCGCTTTGGCCCGACTCCGGAGACGGTCCATTTCGGGCGCGACTCGGCACAACTCCACGCGTTTAAACTGGTAAGGGAAACGCAAATAAACGCGGTTTGACTCAGTGCGGCCAAAAGTGGCAAAGGAAAAGTCCTAACAGTACCCTCAGTTGCCCAGTTTGAGACCAAAGCCAGTTTTTCAGCGCCCTGCAGTGCCTGGCCGCTCTTTTGAAATATTCATGAGAATGTCCCCTTGCCATATTCACATTTCAGGTGAAGGTGGCACTTGCCAAAAGAGCTCATGTCAGGTTGCTTTTCTGTGTCTCAATCACTCACCTGGGTGCTGGCCACAGGGTGCTGGGCCACTTAAAAGTCCTGACATCAATGTCAAGCTGGCTCACTCCGACACCTTAGAGACAGCCTTAACTGGGCCTGCATGATGTGTTGGCTGATAATACTTTTTTCAGTGTAATGCAAGCACTAGCTCCCTGTCCCTTGCCTCGTAGATTTCATTATTGTCATGCTGATTTGAGTGGAAACGGCAGAGCAGAGTGGCTGCAGCCAGTGTTGTAGTCGAGTCACTAAACCTCGAGTCCGAGTCGAGTCTCGAGTCCCCAGTGTTCGAGTCCGAGTCCAAGTCCGAGTCACCAAGGGAAAGTCGAGTCGAGTCCGAGTCGAGTCCCCATTACCTGAGTCCGAGTCGAGTCCCTATTACCCTAGTCAGAGTCCGAGTCATCAAGGTTGAGTCTGAGTCGAGTTCCAAGATGGCTCCAGTGATCCCCTTGGGCACAGTCAAAGATCTGACATACAAATAAAAAAGGTCTACATTAAACAAAAATGACACAGCTGTCACCATTTCAAAGGGAGTTTATTTACTTTGTGACACGATAGCCAAACAAATGCACACCCACACACTCGCACACACACATTTTTAGAACAGTCTGAATTTCTTTGACATTCTGAACATTGGATGTGCTTCAAAACACATTGATAGCTGTGAATAGCATGACATTAGCAAATGGTGGAAACAGTATACAGAAGTAAGTTCCACAGCATACAATGCAGTCATAAAAACTAGTCAAAAGACATTGTCTCTCAGGAATAGTTAGGAACAAAAGGCTGGTGGCACTAGTTTTAAGCATACACGTTGCATTTCAAAAACATAAGATCTGACAGCATGGAACTACTCAACCTTGCACGGTGAGGCCTCATCAAAATGCCTCCATGACTAAATACCCTTTCAATGGGCACACTGGAGGTAGGGATAGAGAATACCTGTGTGGCAATCTGATAGAGGGTAGGGAATTTGGATTTGTTTTGCTGCCAAAACCTGAGGCACGGGACTGAGTCAGAGTCCTGCTCAACGATCAAGTTGAGGTATGCAGTCAACTGAGCCTGGCCAGACGGCTTCTTCTTGGTGGAGGAGGGAGTCCTATAGTAGGAGAACATTCTCAACTGCTTCTCAGGAGGAGACTCTGAAAGTTCACCTTCCCCTGGTCCTGTGCTGTTGATACCGCTTGCTTGTCACCCTCTGCCTTTATATACTCTGAAATGAGAGGGGGGCATGGGGGACTCATTACAAATATGTTATTGACTAGGCCTACATGACAAATGACATGTCTATGTGCTTTATTGTAACACCTTCAATGATATAAACATCACAACAATCAAATAGTTAATCACTTAACTAACGTTAATCAAAACATTTCTCACCTTTGATCTCAGTCTTCAGCACATCTTTGATGTCACTGTCCAGCTGCACATCATGTTCTAGCCGCTGGAAGCCAAATGCTGGGTCCAACACAGATGCTATGAAGTAGGCATTGGTGAAAGGAAATTTGGTGGGGCCTCTTCCTTCAGCCGGCTCACATCCTGGTATCTTGACTGCACTGAAAACCTCTGCAAACCTTGTTTTCAAGGAGCTCTCCAGAGCTCTCACCAGAGGCCCACAGTATCTGGCTTTTCCTCTTATTTCCTGCAGGTGACAGCGCAGAGTGAGGACACAGGGCACAATCACACTGACGGTGACAGTAGTCTCACCCTGAGTTAGGTTGGTTGCCTCTAAGAACGGATCAAGAACTTCGATCAGTTCTTTAAGCTGAGCATACTCTCGCGGGGATAAGATAAGGCTTTTGTGCCCCTCTGATTCCAACACACTGGACAGCTTTTGCATGTCTAAATGCACATAAGCCTTCACCTGCTTCAGAGTGGAATTCCATCGTGTGGCATTCGCTGTTGGAATTGTTTCATCACCAGAACACGCTTCAAAGCAGTCTTTAAATGAGGTGCCACTGTGGAGGAGGTTGGCTGCACGGGATAGCTTTGCTAGGGTGCTTGACAGCCCACTGGTGTCTTTCAGACCATCTTTTATGACCAACTGCAGTGAATGTGTGAAGCATGATACAGTTCTTAGCCAAAGTGTCATTGACTGTCTGTTGATCTTCTGGCATCAGGTCTTGCCATATTTCATCATCCTCCTCAAATGAGCTGGGATCATGAGCTTCAGCATCACAAGGATCTTCTAGGGGAAAGCTGGCCTGGAAAGCTTTTCTCATGTTGGATGCATTGTCAGTTATGACAAAGTTGATCTTGTCCTTAATCAGGTATTCTTCAGCACAGCATTCAAACATCATTGCAATCTTCTCTCCTGAGTGTTTCCCATGCACTCTTTTGCAGGAAAGAAGATATGACTGAAGGCTGAGTTCCTGTTTTTTTTATCCATTGCCACTGTGTGTGCTGTCACTCCAAGGAATGACCGCATATTTCGATCACGCCAAATGTCTGTGGTAACAGCAACACTCGATGCTTCTGCCAGCTGGCTCTTTATCTGTTCTTTCTTGACTTCCACCATTCCTGGAATGGTCACAGAGGAAATTGTGGATCTTGCTATGGGCCGGTACTGAGGATCCAGGACATGCAGCAAGTGCTTGAAGTCCTCATTGTCAACGATGGAGAGTGGCAAGCAGCACTTAATGATTTGATCTTTTACAAAGGCATCACTTATAGCCTTCTGACGTGGATGTTTGAGGTTGTACATCCTTTGCTGTCCATCATTTAAAAGTGATGTGATAGTCTTCTGAGCTGAAGCAGCTGGCATCACATCTGAAGCAGTGGAGGCACGGTATTCTTGGAACCTAGGGGAAGATAGGATACACACTTTAGCTTGCTGATGCCAAACTGTTTCAAGTAATCTTTCTCACAGCAAAAAATGTGTAACGTTATAGCTATAACAATATGCAATAACAATACAAATGTTACACATTATACACATAGTGGTTTGAACCATAACCAGTTAAGTTACATATTTAGTTATCTATATAACTAACATTACCATATTAGTAGATTAACTAATGTAAACTAGCTGGATAAATGAAAAGTATGAGAAAAGATACATAATTTATGAGACTAACAGGACAGGGATTAATTAGCAAAACCCAGTCATTTAATTATTGATTTAAGTATGTTACATGCTACCTAGCTGAGCTTTAACTCTCTATCCTCCGTGAGTCTGTATGTTTATTCTGTATGGGTCAGGGAGGGTGTGATTTTGTTAGAAGACAGAGCCAGTTCATAGTACTGTTCAAAAGCTACGTCGCGCGTGTCTATTTTTAGAATTTGGCACACCCAATGCTGCATATATGCAAAGAAAAATATCCCCATATTTACAGTAGCCTATGCGGTGTCACCAATCACGATACGGTTCGCTAGTTTTCGGTACATCGGGGGGGGGGGGGAAATGCCACATCCGTCAAATCTTGTACCGTCTCCAGCTCTCAAGAAAACCAGTGGCGGCATCCACATTAGCTTTCTTCAATTAGTCCCATTTAGCGAGTAATAGCCTACAATTATTTTTATTTGCATTGTAAAGTTGTGCACATTTTATCAACATTATTTGTGGATGCATATAGGCTAGACTTCTTCCTTCTCCGCACTTGGAGAATATTCATGGCGGAGACCTGCCATGTGCGGATTTGTTATTGCTAGTTAAGATTAATGCTAACACGGTAGTTCAGAGTGGTGTGTTTTTCTGTTAAGTGTATGCTACTTGGTAATTAGCTAAATGATAAATAAGAAAAATCAGTTTTAATCTCCCTATAACACGAAGACGCTGCGTGTTACTTACCAACTCATCATTAGTGAGATGGATGGCACGCTCGTACCGAAAGCGAACCGTACTGTGACTTCTCTGTGCAATGCTGCATTAGCATTCTAACAGTAACGTTACTGAACTTACCTATACAATCTCACTTGGTTCTAGTGATATGATATACCGCCACACCACCGAACCCAACGGTTCTAGTGACATGATATACCCGCCACACGACCTGACCCAACATCTTGGACCAGTGGTTGAGTTACTTCAGAGGCTATTGTTACCGTAGCTAGATAGCTAGCTAGCTAACGTTAACTGATCACCAACCATATCATCAACTGACTGCATATCACTTACTTTTCTGGGTGCATCCTTGACAGATGTCTGTTGAAGTTTGAGGTTGTCCCGGTCTTCTCCTCAATAGTTCGTTTACATATCGAACATCTAGCAGTGAGCTTGCTGGAATTTGTTGTAAAATCTGTGTAAGCAAAGAGCACAATTCGGGGCGTCTCTTCAGGCATCTTCGCGCTACTGAACATGACGGTATGCACGCCACGTGAATCCGCATGTAGGTGGAACACACGTGCCTGCCCTTACACGAAATTGAATAATGTTACAGTATTAATATAGCTATCAATATATTTTAATAGGGCCTATTATTTAAAAAAAATCTAACAAAAACAGTCTTTATCAATTAAAAAGTCAGAGTCCGGGTCTCCAACTTCCGAGTCCGAATGCAGTAAATTCGCGAGTCCGAGTCCAAGTCCGAGTCATCAGTGCTCAAGTCCAAGTCGAGTCACGAGTCATGAAAATCAGGACTCGAGTCGGACTCGAGTCCGAGTCCTGGACTCGAGTACTACAACACTGGCTGCAGCACAGTGTCAACACACTGCCTGGTCGTGTGGTGCAAACAGCTGTGCCTGTCCCCCCCACCATGTAGCCCATGTTATCTATGTTGTCTGGCCACCTGAACTACTTGAGATGTGTTGCTAGTTGTTAAAGTTACATCGATCCCGCTGCAATTCTAGATAAATCACTTTGTTCTCTCCGCAATATGCAGATCACGATTGTCATTATCATCCACATTGTCATATAACAATGAGTATTCCCTGCCAGTGCAATGGATAGCGTCAACTTTGCATCATATCTACAACAGCTGTTGTTGCGATCTAGGCGCTAGCTCTTCCTCAACATCACCCCTGATGACTTGCTGCTATTTTCGCTTTTGCCCTTACTGCAATCCTCCTCTTATAATTCAGCGGGCCATCGTGCACTTCTGCGGCTCGACACACTTACCTCAATGCCCCCATTTGACTTGAGAATGGTATCGTTCTCCTTAAGAAGACCCGTTTGAAAGCAGTTTTCGGTAACACATGGTGTTTCAGAGGGAGAAGAGTCGATTGTAATGTTGGCTGTGTGTCACATAATCCCCTCCTCTTCTCACAAAGGCAGATCATCATCAGCTCACTCATCACCTGTGGTCATTTTTTCTCTTCTTTATCAACTCATCACCTGTGGTCCTCTTTTCTCTTCTTCATCAAATCACTCATCACATTCAGGTTTAAGAAAATGTATGAATGAAAAAAATGACAATGGGAACGTTGATTTGATTAATACCATTGAAGAGTCGAAACGTTATTTGTATGCTGACATGTAAACATTCATTCATTCATTCATTCATCTTCAGCCGCTTCTCCGGGGTAGGGTCACGGTGGCAGCAAGCTAAGTAGGGTACTCCAGACATCCATCTCCCCAGCAACACCCTTCAGTTCCTCCTGGGGGATCCCAAGGCGTTCCAGGCCAGATTGGACATGTAGTCCCTCCAGCGAGTTCTGGATCTACCCCGGGGTGTCCTCCCAGTTGGCCGTGCCCAGTAAACCTCCAAAGGAAGGCACCCAGGAGGCATCTAATCAGATGCCTGAACCACCTCAACCGGTTCCTTTCGATGCGAAGGAGCAGCAGCTCTATTCAGAGTTCCCTCCGGATGTCCGAGCTCCTCACCCTATCTCTAAGGCTGAGCCCAGACACCCTACGGAGGAAACTAATTTCAGCCGCTTGTATCCACAATCTCACCCTTTCGGTCACTACCCAAAGCTCATGACCATAGGTGAGGGTTGGAACGAAGATTGACTGGTAAATTGAGAGCTTTGCCTTCCGACTCAGCTTCCACTTCACCACAACGGTCCGGTACAACATCCGCACTACTGCTGATGCGGCACCAATCGCCTGTCGTTGGCTTCATCAGAACGCGACCTCCAGCACGCACTGGGGCGGTTTGCAGATGAGTGTGAAATGGCTGGGATGAGAGTCAGCAGCTCTAAGTCTGAGGCCATGGTTCTCTACTGGAAAATGGTGGATTGCTCCCTCCGGGTTGGGGATGAGTTGTTGCCTCAAGTGAAGGAGTTCAAGTACCTCGGGGTCTTGTTCACGAGTGAGGGTAGGATGGAGCAGGAGATTGACATGTGGACATGTAAAAATAATAAAGAAAATTCAGAAGCCTTTTGGTGTTCTTAGAGATTACTGTCTCCTTGATTTATATAAGCTTAGACAACATCCAAAATGGGATTCACTGCTCACTGTAAACAGTAACTCCACTAGCAATTCATTTGTCGTAGAACATCAGTGTATGCTCTGAATATACAGCAAATCCACGGAACGAGTTTGTTTTCAATGTAATGTGCAATTATATAAACCATTTCCATAGCATAGATGCATAGTCTAACAATAGTTTTCAGTCTGAAATGCAATGTCATTCACTTAAAGTACAGTAGAGAAACCTACAGTATTTAGGCTGAAGAAATCCTTTTTTTTTCTTCTGCTGAGTGTCATCTCCTGAGCAGCGCATCATTTCTGGCTGTGAGTGCTTTTAACTTCCTTCCAGAAATGGCTGCTGTCTTGATTAGCATGCAAATGCTAGAGTCAAATTTCCACCATGGAGAATAAAGGGATCCCTCAGGATTTGTCAGCCAGCGTATGTGAGCCTTTGGCGGTCATGTTAGGTGGTGAGACCTGTCGGCCCTAAGGGGAAACCTACATAGCAGGAGAAGAAGCTATTCTTCTGTCTGTCTCTCCATCTCACTCGCTCTCTCTCTACACACACACACACACACACACATACACACACACACACACACACACAAAACTGCATTGCTGATTCACCATCAGAGAAGGAATTGATAGGCTCTGCACCAACTGACTTTTAGACACTTAGTCACTTATCCCACCTTCAAGTGCTCAAATTAAGCCTAACAACACCGTTAGGTGAATAGGAGACGGAGCAGAGAGAGACTTTTTTACATATGCGGGGATTCATATTCTTATAAACCGATTATGAGAACAGGCATTTTCACACTGGTTCTGAAGTACACAATGTGCCATTTTGTCACACGGTGCTATCTCCAGTTAATGCTGCCAACCTATCCAGGAGCTATCAACAACTTTAGGGACTGATCTAAGCCAGGTTTAATCGATACAGGGAAGTACAAAACACTTCTCTTCGGGTAGAAGGTCTTAATTTTGGTATTTTTCTTTCAGTGAAATTGGGGGTGATTTTGAGTTTGTCTTTGGCGAAGTTTTTATCTTGCTTTTTGACTTCAATATTGTAAGAAGGGATTGAATGTTAGGATAAAGCTTTTTTTTATTGTCGGTGCACTAAGCCAAGTGAAGTGTGAGGCATCATAAGTCATACTGCAGTACTAATATTTCTGTCAGTCAGATATGCGGAGGACATGGTCAGTCCATCTCAGCTGATGTTGAGCGATGATGGTAGTTATAGTAAGCATGTTGGCCTCCTTGACGACACTGGAGTTGGTGCTCTTATCCTCCCAGCTGATCTTAAGGAGCTTCTGGAGGCATTGCTGTTGGTATGTCTCGAGTGCCTTCAGGTGCCCGCTTTATGTGGTCCAGGTTTCTGACCCATACAGTAGGGTGGGCAGCACTACCACTTTGTACACCGGAATCTTTGTTGAAGATCGCGGTTTTCAAAAATACTTTGTACACCAGAATCTTTGCTTGAAGGTCGCGGTTTTCAAAAATACTTTTACTCAATCTTGAAAAGGCCCGGCTGGCTCAACTGAGATGATGGTGTATTTCGATGTCAATGTTGTCTTTGGAGGAGAGAAGGTGGCCAGGATATGGGAACTGTTCCACATTTTCGAGTCTGTTGTTGGCTACAGAAATGGATGGGGGCAGAGCAGGCATATTTCTGTAGGGTGGAGGTTGATGGAGGATATGGGTCTTTTTTTATGTTGATGGCCAGGCCAAGCCGATTGTATGTCTATGCAAAGACATCCAGTATGTTATGTTGTTCCTGTTCTACGACGGCCACTAAGGCATTGTCATCAGTGTACTGCAGCTCTATGATGGATGTGGTGGTGGTGGTTTTACTTTTAGCCCTGCATCTGTTAATGTTCAGAAGATTCCCATCAGTTCTGTACATGATTTTGGCTCCCTGAGGCAGATTGGGACCTGTGAGATCCCCCCCCCCCACACCACACACACTTGTCTTCACATTTCCTTACACTCACATATAGTATATCCACACACCGATTAACAAGCTCTTAAACAAAACTGCTGGCTAAAGAAAACACTCATCCATCATCCACAACATCCTCATATGGTTTGATTATCTCCCAGCAGGTGGCAGGAACTGGAAACTAACTCTGTTATAGTGTTGGAGGAATACTCGCCCAAGTGACAGGCCCAAGCCTCTCAGCTTCTGATGGCATCAGATCAATAAAGATCCCATTCTTACAGTTCAACACGCTGATGACAAGAGTGATAAGTATCACCATTAAAGCAAGTCTAGCATCTTCATACCACCACAACATGAAAACTGATAAGGCCTGCAGGCTATTCTCCCTCAGTAAACCCTCCAGTCGATAAAATAGACTCTGCGGTCTTAAAGGATTTAACTCACTGTTATAGTGCCTCACAATGACATCTCTGAAGTGAAACCAACAGTTTCTTTAACCTCCCCCTCCCCATCTACCTTGCTGTAGTTTGAGGGTGATCATTCACACCAAACCAAACAAAAACAAACAGATCCATTTCCTGTGGCTGTTGGTGATACCTGCCTGGTTTCCTGACAGCCAGATGATTAGACTATTTCAGAAAAGCTAATTTTCAAGAGTGCCATCCCAGTTCCACTTGAATACGAAAAACAAGTTAAATCAGTGGTGCCACAGAGCTGGCAGTACTCGTGCTTAACCAGCAAATGTTTTGGAGGTCTTTTGGTTGTCTTAAATGCTGTCTTTGTGAGTTTTTACTATCTCTGCTACTTGAAATGAGAAGTCTAAGCATCTGAGTTCTTTTAAAATCTTATTGTTTAGGTGATTTTTTTTATAACCCCCCCCCCCCTTTTCTCCCAAGTTGTACTTGGCCAATTACCCCACTCTTCCGAGCTGCCCTGGTCGCTGCTCCACTCCCTCTGCCGATCCGGGGAGGGCTGCAGACTACCACATGCTTCCTCCTATACATGTGGAGTTGCCAGCTGGTTGCCAGCCGCTTCTTTTCACCTGACAGTGAGGCGTTTCACCAGCGGGACGTAGCGTGTGGGAGGATCACGCTATTCTCGCCAGTCCCCCCCCCCCCCCCGAACAGGCGCCCTGACCGACTGACCAGAGGAGTCGCTAGTGCAGTGACCAGGACCACACATCCAAATCCAGCTTCCCACCCGCAGACACGGCCAATTGTGTCTGTAGGGATGCCCGACCAAGCCGGAGGTAACACAGGGATTCGAACCGGAGATCCCCGTGTGGGTAGGCAACGGAAAAGACCACCACACTACCCAGATGCCCCTTTCTAGGTGAATTTTGTATGCTTTCTGTTACAGGGGAGGTTATCGTACTTCTTCTCAATGAACTCCAAAGATTGTCGGCAAAGGAATCTATAAATGTCCAACTTCATAACTTTATGGTCGCCTTGTGAGCTAGACGAGTATTGCAGAAATGATACTTGCAGATACGTTTGGCCGGTTATCCGAGGGGTTTCAAAGGCAAAAGCCATACAGCAGCATAAAAGGAAGCCCGAGCAACCAGCTAGTCACTTGCTTTCTAGTATCTTCAATTGGTAAACAAATATAAAAATCTAACAACATGGTGAGAAGTCCATCTCTCCGTGCAGATTTTGTACTGTGCGAAGCCAGGTCATGTCACTCACGTGACCTGTTCACTCTCTTTTGCCCGCATCGTTTTTATAGAGTAACTGCACACTACCTCTGTGCAGTGCTATTTATTTGTGAGATACAACAATAGAATAGAATAGGGCAGAATACTCTTCATTATCCATTTTGTACAGACATACAAATGAAATGTACTCTCTGCATTTAACCCATCCTATTGTGTAGGAGCAGTGGGCAGCTGCAGCATCATCACTCCAGTTCTTCTTTCCATTGCCTTGCTCAGGGGCACAGACAGGAGTTATCAGCCCTAACATACATGTCTTTTTGACGGTGGGAGGAAACCGGAGTGCCTGGAGGAAACCCACGCAGACACCGGGAGAACATGCAAACTCCACACAGAAAGGATCTGGGACGGCCTGGGGTTGGAACCCAGGACCTTCTTGTTGTGAGGCAACAGCGCTAACCACTCGCCCACCATGCCACCCATAGCATTCACATTGTCAGCAGCAGAACACAAATGTGCTGGTATTTCTTTCACAAAGCATGGCTTTACACAGTGTCTGAACATTGAAATTAGAAAACAGTGTTCACTTGGAGATGCTTATATGTGCAAGAACAATTGTGCTAGATTACCTCCCACAGTATGATGGCCAGTGTGCAGTTCAGCGATTTATGATCACCTTATATACGTCACCACAACATCACATCACCACTCGACTTTGATTTTGGATGCTGTTGCTGATAAAGAGATGTGCGTCGCTGAAGTTTAAGTCATTTGTGCTTGAGACATGGCTGTGAAAAACCTGGGGGGAGATAAATGTCCTTTAAATCTTTAAACAGATGATGTGGTGATTGCAATATGAGTGTTTTATAGTATTGAAATTACAGCTTAGGCAGCAATGTGGTCAAAGTTCAATTAAATTTAAGACTTTGCGATGGGCACAACGACTATCACAACAATGACAGGTTGCTCATTGGTCGAACTATAAACCAAAGGTCAGTGCGCCCGACCATCAGATGTAATTATCGCAGGTGGCACCGATCATAAATGGCCAAACTATGAATTGGTCTTAAAGGTGGATTTGTGAAGGCATTGTCCTTCTGTGGTGGGCATCCAGAGAACGCCCACAAACACTTCACTTGACTTTTTCTTCTGACCAACCACGCTCCCACTCCAAACCTCCTTCCTCCCCTCCACTTCTCATGTCCACTTTCTGACAGTTTTCAAAATTGCACAGCAGGCGCAGCATAGCTCAAGGCAAGTACACTGTGGAAGTACCGTGTCTGCTGCCTCATGTCTCACCTATGTACTGTAGCGCTCTCTATTCAGCCTCCACGGGAGACGCCATTTTGTGGTCAGCGGCACTCTTTGGAAATTGATCTTAATGAGAGGGATGCCAGATGCATATGCGATCATGACCAATCAAATAAGGTTGCATCAGTTCATCTGGATGGATCCAGATGAAATGATTCAACCTTTGATTTTCTTACCTGGATTATTGAACATGCATCAAGAGATCATGACCCATGTGTTCAACTCCTGAGAGCCGTCTGGCTTTCTATGACAACCTGACAGTGTTGGCATATGACTGGAAGAATCAGGGTAAGATTTTGATTTTTGATTTTGATTTTGATAGGTGTTTTTTGCGGCACGGTGGTGCAGTGGTTAGCGCTGTCACCTCACAGCAAGAAGGTGCTGGGTTCGAACCCTGGGGTAGTCCAACCTTGGGGGTCATCCCAGGTCGTCCTCTGTGTGGACTTTGCATGTTCTCCCCATGTCTGCGGTGGGTTTTCTCTGGGTGCTCCGGTTTCCTCCCACAGTCCAAAGACATGCAGGTCAGGTGAATTGGCCGTAATAAATTGTCCCTAGATGTGTGTGTGTGTGTGTGTGTGTGTGTGTGTGTGTGTGTTGGGGGGGGGGGCTGTGATGGGCCTGGTGGCTTGTCCAGGGTGTCTCCCTGCCTGTCGCCCAATGACTGCTGGGATAGGCTCCAGCATCCTCGCGACCCTGAGAGCAGGATAAGGGGTTCAGATAATGGATGGATGGATTTTGATGTACTTTATTAATCCCGTGGGGAATTTATGCTCTGCATTCAACCTATCCCAACTGTGTAGCTAGGAGCAGTGGGCAGCCACCATGCGGTGCCTGAGGAACAACTCCAGTTCTTCTTTCCATTGCATTCACGGGCACAGACAGGAGTATTAACCCTAACATATGTACCTGTCTTTCTGATGGTGGGGGAAACCGGAGCACCCAGAGAAAACCAACCACAGACACGGGGAAAACATGCAAACTCCACACAGAGGACGACCTGGGATGACCCCCAAGGTTGGACAACCCCGGGGTTCAAACCCAGGACCTTCTTGCTGTGAGGTGACAGCGCTCACCAATGGGCCACTGTGCCGCCCAAATGAAAGCACAAAATGGCGACGGGGACGAAATTCATAGACAAAACCTAACCAAAGTGTTTGCATCGGGGTATCCATTTCTAGACAAAAATAGAACTATGTATGTACTGAATGTACAGGGTGGTGCTTACTTCCACTCACATTGATGAGTAAACATGAAAGGCTGTGATTTGTTGCTTTTAAATAGCAGACGTTTGGTCACAAAAAGGTCAAATCATTCCCAAGCATGTTAAGTATTTTGTCTTATTATGCATAACAGCAATGTGAAGCGTGGGCCCTGCTGTACTCTGAGCTGCAAATTGGATGGTGCAGAGCACTGCACAATACATGCATGCATGTTTCCTATTATGACAAGACATTTGTGTGGCATTTCAAAGCATTCCACACCTACACATGACTTTGTCTGTTTGGGACCTTTTGTCACATGAATCAACTCAGAAGCTACATTTAAAAATACCGCTGTGCATATAATATGGCGACAGGCAAATAAAAATACCAGATTCTCTTTGTTTTGGATTTAGACTGAGCCATCAAGGATCCGATAACGATTAGATAACAACTAATAACCACTCATAGGACGCCAAATTTATCCATACGCCGTTAAAACCAAAGAAGAAGAATGAAAGGGCAGGAAAAATGGAGGGCGAAAGATGCATAAATTGGAAGAATGAAGAATGTGAAGTATAAAGGAGAGAATGCGAGAGCTAGGGAAGAAGACAGGGTTTTTTTTGGATGAGGAGACGAGAAAGGAGTGAAGACACACACACAGACTTAGGAGAAGCGACATCTCAAACCTATTCAGGCACAAGACGTCCAACACATGGCTATGTCAAATGGCGCCTGCTTCTCAGACTAATTATCCCCTCGCTGCTCTCTAAGCAGAGACAAGGAACTTCCCAGAGTAGAAAATAACGAATATGCCCATCTAAGCTATCAGATGATCAGTTCCAGGGCAAAGACTTTTGGAGGGATTCACATAACTAATCTCATTCAGCTTCTGGTCGTGCTTGTTTTGTCAGTGGAATCTTCCGTGTGAATTTTAAAATCTTCCATATGAATTTTAATAAGACCATGACGGCCACTACTTGTACATAGTATAAGGTTTATGTCTCTTCGAGCAGATATCGATATTTGCCAGGTGCCTGTGTCCCGGAGACTGTGTGTGTGTGTGTGTGTGTGTGTGTGTGTGTGTGTGTGTGTGTGTGTGTGTGTGTGTGTGTGTGTGTGTGTGTGCGCCATGTTTCTAACACTGCTTTGACAGCCTCCTTCGCCTGTCTGTTGCCACTAGGTTAGCAGGGGGTTTGTTTGTGTTTGGACACACAGGGAGGTGTATGTGGAGGATCGTGCTTCTAGCCTTTCTCTCTTTATTTATTAGATGCCTGAGTGGACACCCCTGCAGGGCTGCCAAGCAGCACTGCTGCGAGCAGTTCAGTTTAGCTGCTCGGCTGTGTGTGTGTGTGTGTGTGTGTGTGTGTGTGTGCGTGTGCGTGTGCGTGTGCGTGTGTGTGTGTGTGTATTAATGACAACAAACTACTTTTTAAGCAGAGGTGTAAAAACCCGGCCCAGAAAGTAAAAACCCTAACTGTGTCTTTACTCCATCCATGTATTAAACCAGCTGATTTGGGAAACTAATCAGTGCAATCTGATGGTTTAGTACATGGATGGAGTAAAGACACGGTTAGGGTTTTTACTTTCTGGACCGGGTTTTTACACCTCTGGTTTTAAGTGAGATGTTTGATTTGGTTTAAAGCCGCGAAAGTCAGGAAATTCTAATGAGCAGTTTCAAAGCAAACATCAGTCTCTCTAGTCTCTCTATACTATCAGGTATTTCCAGTACTCTTTTATTTCTTCTTTTTTTTATCCGACTATCATAGTGCTGTTGCTACATGTTGGCATACTGTATTTCAAACAACGTATGGGTCTACTCATCACTGGGCACAGATTGCTTCAAACCTTCTCTCAAAGAGGCAATTCATAGTCTTCAGAGCGGTAGAAAGTCACCTATGACCGCTGCAAGATGGAAGTCGCCCTAGAGTAAGTTTTAATGTAGGCCGTATAAGTGGTACAGCACTGTATAGCAGTCAGATATAAAAAAAAACAGTACTGGAAATACCTGATAGTATAAAGAGACTGATGTTTGCTTTGAAACTGCTCATTTGAATTTCCTGACTCGTGCGGCATTAAACTCCTTCCATTATAGTTAGATAGATAGTTAGATTTGGGCTCGTGCGTGGATGAGGCCAGACTATCCAGCTTATTTTGTTTTGTGTTGAGCGAGACATAAAATTGACAAAGACAAAGTAGTTGGCAGGTTTGCCACCATGAAGGAGAGGAGGGTGAAGTTTTAAAAAGGGACCGCGATATGGACAAAGTTTGTTAACCGGTTCTACACTAAACTACAGCAGGCTGGGTAGGGACAACAATTGGTGAGTGAAAAATCCGTATTTATTCATTATTGTCTTAAATTTTGGTTATGAAGAAATCGGTCAGAATATTAGATTAATCTGTTGTTAGACTCCATGCTTCCCGCATCTCGGAACTTGTCTGTGTCACTGCCTGTGGTGTTGTATACTATCGACGTTGTATTCGAATAGGCCTTGTAGTGTTGTAGACCACCCTGTCTAATTTATATTTGAATAGGCCTTGTAGTGTTGTAGGCTACTGTGTCTATTAGTCTTATAGACCGCCATGTCTATTTTGAGACGTTGCTCATAGCCTGTCGCTGGCTGTTGGCGGTGGTGCTGAACCGTTCGTCAGTCCATGCACGTAGAACTTGGCGTGCTGTCCTTGGTGCTGAAACATTTGACCGTGACTGGCAACCTGTTTCCTTTTTCTGTTCTTCAGAACAGGCTTGTCTGACTAAGTGACTTCACTGTAGCTATGTTTTCTCAGACATAGGCTTGCTTGGCTCATTAAATGACAATTTGTGTTTATGGATAGCATAGGATTGGATATGTCAGCTATTTTACGGTTGTGAATTTTAAAATGACTTTATCAGAAGGGCCCCTCGAGAACGTGTCACCCCCGCTGTGCTGAGAGCTTAGCTGCGCCCCTGGATCTGACTCAACCGTAGACGTGAGTCGCACATGCGCACGGTTGACTCAGCTCGTGCAGTGCCGGAGAGCAGCGTTGGTCCAGCGAGCTAGAGAGTGAGTTGAGAGAGGGAGCGGCAAGAACAAAGTTTTTCAGAGGTTTTGAATCACCGCAACAATGAGAGGTTCGTAATCATACGCTTATAACTGCACACAAAAAAAGGAAATTAGACTGATAAATCCAGCAATTTGCAAGATTAGCCGTGGACACGCACACACACACACACACACACACACACACACACACACACACACACACACACACACACACACGTGACCAAACACATAATTAAATTCATTTAGAAGCAAACCAAGACTGATGGGCATTTTAGTCAGATTAGAGACTCCAATAGATCTATGATTGGTGGTTGAGTGTCAAATAGTTGTACTCTATGGGACTGTCTGGGACCTTTATGGAACCTGGATCAGCATCAAACAGAGCCCACACTGCCTCCTAGTTGACCTGCAGGGTAATTTTTGCATCTTAATGACACATATAATATGGCAACCATTTCATATTTAATGAAGCAAATAGTTTTCTTACCCCTTTTAAGAACATGTACACTACCGTTCAAAAGTTTGGGATCACCCAAACAATTTTGTGTTTTCCATGAAAAGTCACACTTATTCACCACCATATGTTGTGAAATGAATAGAAAATAGAGTCAAGACATTGACAAGGTTAGAAATAATGATTTGTATTTGAAATAAGATTTTTTTTACATCAAACTTTGCTTTCGTCAAAGAATCCTCCATTTGCAGCAATTACAGCATTGCAGACCTTTGGCATTCTAGCTGTTAATTTGTTGAGGTAATCTGGAGAAATTGCACCCCACGCTTCCAGAAGCAGCTCCCACAAGTTGGATTGGTTGGATGGGCACTTCTTTGAGCAGATTGAGTTTCTGGAGCATCACATTTGTGGGGTCAATTAAACGCTCAAAATGGCCAGAAAAAGAGAACTTTCATCTGAAACTCGACAGTCTATTCTTGTTCTTAGAAATGAAGGCTATTCCATGCGAGAAATTGCTAAGAAATTGAAGATTTCCTACACCGGTGTGTACTACTCCCTTCAGAGGACAGCACAAACAGGCTCTAACCAGAGTAGAAAAAGAAGTGGGAGGCCGCGTTGCACAACTGAGCAAGAAGATAAGTACATTAGAGTCTCTAGTTTGAGAAACAGACGCCTCACAGGTCCCCAACTGGCATCTTCATTAAATAGTACCTGTTAGAGCCTGTTTGTGCTGTCCTCTGAAGGGAGTAGTACACACCGGTGTAGGAAATCTTCAATTTCTTAGCAATTTCTCGCATGGAATAGCCTTCATTTCTAAGAACAAGAATAGACTGTCGAGTTTCAGATGAAAGTTCTCTTTTTCTGGCCATTTTGAGCGTTTAATTGACCCCACAAATGTGATGCTCCAGAAACTCAATCTGCTCAAAGAAGTGCCCATCCAACCAATCCAACTTGTGGGAGCTGCTTCTGGAAGCGTGGGGTGCAATTTCTCCAGATTACCTCAACAAATTAACAGCTAGAATGCCAAAGGTCTGCAATGCTGTAATTGCTGCAAATGGAGGATTCTTTGACGAAAGCAAAGTTTGATGTAAAAAAAATCTTATTTCAAATACAAATCATTATTTCTAACCTTGTCAATGTCTTGACTCTATTTTCTATTCATTTCACAACATATGGTGGTGAATAAGTGTGACTTTTCATGGAAAACACGAAATTGTTTGGGTGATCCCAAACTTTTGAACGGTAGTGTATATTTCAATGACAGATTTCAGGACAGTAAGACTGCACCTAATGAAAATATTAGTGAAGGAAATAATATTGTTTGTGTCTCTCAAAGTCTCAGAGCACCTGCAAGCCACAAGAAAATGTCAAAGGTTTATAGGGTTCTCGTAGGACTGCTCCCCCTACAAAGTGTCATTGCTGCAATTTCCAGTCTTTCAGTCTTAAACAAGTCGAATATAAGCTGCACACAGCCACATCACCCCCATGAAACTGAACAATTACATTCCTCTTTTAGATTCATGTCTATTATTCCAAACAGTTAGCTTTTGGACATTTGTGGCAGCTCTTTAATCAATTGCACTGCAGCTCGAATTTTAATGTTTAGCATCTCTTTTTAAACAAATGTAGCTGGTCAGTGTTTTCATCTCAGCATTACTTTCAGCTTCATCTGAATGTTCATAATGTTGTCTGATATTCGTGCATGTGTGTGTGTGCACTATATACCCAGTGTGGACATATAGGTGTGTTTTCCATCAACAGAAAGTCTCCATCTCAAGCTCTGTGCCATTCTCTTGTGTTTGGTGAGTAGAGGTGCCGCGTTTAATCTCTCCCTCCTCATATAAACTCGTGACCTTCATGCCCGGTTCTGTCCTCTGCGTGTTACACCCCACAGAGGTCGAAACCAAACAGTCATGCTTGCTTGGATACAAACATGCACTTACGGTATATGGCACCGTGGAGCGCTGTCCCGTTCTAACTGTTGAGCGAGCCGGCTCATGTTGTGGAGCCAGCGTATATCCTCCAGCTCATGAGTGGTTGATAATCGATAACCACAGGGGACACCTATTACGGTATAACCCCCCCCCCAACCTACCCTCCTCTTTCCTTCAGACACATTTGCACACTCACACAAGTACCCCCCTACCACCCCGTCACCACCAACAAACAACCGATCAACTGCCCCCCCCCATCTTCCCCAGCATATTAGCATTGATTTTACATGTTTTTTTAGGTCATATTTGTCAGTAAAGCCAGCAGCAGCCCCACTTTCTCCATCACAAGAGTGGAACCTATTTCCAGTAAGACCCATTTAAGAGAGTCAGGGTCCCTGGCAAACGGCGACACACTGCTGATGTACCATGCGACTGTTAAGACTGCCACTATCTGTTGGGGCTACTCTGCACTCCACTGGCTCCAAGCACTATTTATACACCGTCTAAACTGCACTGAAGCAAAAACACAAGAAAACAGATATTCCCAGATCTCACGCTAGCCGGTTTACAGGAAGACCCATTTGTGGGAAGGAGTCACCTCAGAATTGAAACTAACACGTCTGGTTCAGGTTTGATAAATCAGATTTTTTTTTTCAAAGTTTCACGAAGATAGTGTTTGTTTTTTTGTGGAATTATTGCCCGATACAGACTCTAGGCCTCATCAAAAGAGTAAAACCTGCTTACTATTTAATGAATCCCTCGGAGAAACTTTTTTTCTCATAGTCTGGAAACCCAGAACTTGTCTTCTTCTCCTCCCAAGCTTAGCCTATTTTTTTTCTTCTTCTGTCAGTTACTGGCAAACGCTGAAAGTTAATAAACTATTGAGCGGGCTCAGATGGACAGAAAAGCAAGAGAGCAGCCAGTCTTTCTTCATCCTTTATTTTCTTTCATAATTTCGTCAATGCTGTAGACATAGTGCCTTGCTTGATTGTATTGTCACTACCCTTGAGGGAAGTTGTTAACTCCTAGCCGAGAGAATAAGCGCCCAAGGCTGATGGGGGGGGGGGGACAGCCCAGAATGCTGAGGGAGGCAGAAACATCAGAAGACTGTCTGGGAGAGGTGTCTGAATGCTGAGAGGGAGGCGCCTACTGTGGTTTTGTGTGCGTGCATATGTGTGTGTGTGTGTGGGAATGTATCCATATGAGGGAGTGTGTGTGTATGTCTGGGCAATGAGGGTGGTAAAGGCCAGGGGGGGGGGTGCAGGAGACGAGGGTGTGGTGACATTGAAACTGATCATCTGCCATTTATCAACTAACTGGGGACTCAATATAAGTTTTTCCTCGTCGACAGTTGGAAGATGAATTGCACGCAGCCGGCCTAGCTTAGAGGGACTGAATGATAAACACAGCCTCGGGTCGCCGTCTCACAGACACACAAACGCTTACACAAAAACACCTCTCCATCCTGTCCGTCGAACCTTGCATTGCCGAGTAACATTAGGCCGATGCCTAGAGCAAGAGTCTCCCACAGGGGACGATCCAGGGGAAAGGGTCCAGGTTAGAAGACTCGGTTTTGGGCTGTGTCGAGCCCGCTCCCTTCCCACAGTATTATATATTGCCGCTGGTGACAAAGCGTTGATATATGACACACAAGATACCCTTCGGTGTCTGTATGAGATATGGAGGGCTAACAGGAACTTATGCGTCTGTATGAAACATGCTTGATTAACCGCTACCTAACCTTAACCCTGAGCTTTACCACTACACACCCTGTGTGTCACTGATATTCATAAATCAGGGTGGACGTTTAACATTGGAGTCTATGGGATGCTCACTGCATCTTTATACAAATGCTAAAGGGTACTTGAGGCATAATATAGTGATGCTTTGTCAACAGTGTCAATATGGGCATCCGGGTAGTGTGGCGACTGATTCCGTTGCCTACCAACATGGGGATCGCCGGTTCGAATCCCCGTGTTACCTCCAGCTTGGTCGGGCATCCCTACAGACACAATTTTCCGTGTCTGCTCGGGAGGGAGGGGGAACTGGAGGGAATAGTGTGATCCTCCCACGTGCTACGTCCCCCTGGCGAAACTCCTCACTGTCAGGTGAAAAGAAGCGGCTGGCAACTCCACATGTATCGGAGGAGGCATGTGGTAGTCTGCAGCCCTCCTCGGATCAGCAGAGAGGGTGGAGCAGCGACCGGGACGGTTCGGAAGAGTGGAGGTAATTGGCCGGATACAATTGGGGAGAAAAGGGAGAAAAAAAAGAACAGTGGACAAAGTGACCCCTCCCTGACAGTAGACTGGAGAGGTGGTAGTCATGGTGGTAAGGATGGTGGCATCTGAGTGCTACCCTGCAAGACGCAAGAACAAACAAACATATGTACCATTGTGAAAGCGCATACACACAGGCAAATGTACACGTGCACAAACAAAGGCAAACACACTCCAACATACACATACACACAGGATTACACACGCACACACATACACACACACCAGGTTGCTTGGTCAAGCAAAGCTAATGCGGCCCTGCAGGATGCAGTAATCAGTGTAAGGGCCGTGGAGCGTGCCAGAACACTCTGGAGGGAAATCTCACAGTGCGGGCCCTGATGTGGTGCCGACATGGAGAAAGAATGAGAAAGATGCGGCCGTGTGGGGAAAACAAAAGAAGGAGGAGGCGTGCTGCAGTTAAAATGTGTTCAGACAGCGGGGTGCGCCATGCTTAATCAGAAACCATTCTTCTTCTGCGAACTGTTTGGATGAGGTGATTACACAGAAAGTACACACATTTTTTCTGAAGACATATAGAAGAACACAACCCCCCCCCCGCCCCCAAACAGAAAAAAAACCCAACCCCCTATTCGATAATGATGCATACTTGCTCTTTACCCTCTCTGTCTCTTCTGCCTTTGTTGGATCAATTACAACGTTTAGTATCTGTGACCTGGGTCCATTATCCTGTCGTGGACACCGTCTCTGCTGCCCCGAGATGTAAAACATTACTTGCTCCTTCTGTTTCATCTCTCACCACTCTACTGGGACAGTAGGCAGCAGCTGAGATCATCCTGTGGCCACGATACCAGTGTGTGTGTGTGATCCCATGTTAGTGTGAAGAGTGTTTGTTTACTGTGCGTGTGTGTGTGCGTGCGTGTGTGCATGTGTGTGTGTGTGTGTGCATGTGTGTACCGACATGGCCTCAGAGAAACATTTGCCCATTTTTTATTTTGCAGCAGCAGATGCCTCCAGAGTCCGGCGGGAGCTCGTTTCTCCATTATGTACTCCATGACCTGCTTTGTCTGGTCCACAGTTGTGTTCTCAGCTGCACCTGCACCACCCTCTCCCCGCTCTTGGAGAAAAAAAAATACAAATCCCAGGCCCTGACGCAGTTCGTTTCTTCCATTTTGTTTTATTTGTTTTATTTCCATTCTGTGTTATTGTGTCTTTCCCCATTGTCCGGTGAGCTGCGGATCAGCTTTGTTTGCATACAGTCATATCAGCAGTACTATGTGGGCGAAAGCTCGCGTTTATGCCCGGGGCATCAGGTTGCCCATTTGCATGGCTGTAGCATTGCATTACCTTCCCTCGAAATCCCAACCTTTCACCCAAACCCAATTAGAGGACACCGTTATGTAACCGGCCCATAATAATCATCTGGGGGCAACGTTTCTCCAACACCTCCACATCCACTGCGCCTCCTACACGGACAGGCTGATGGAGCTCTGGTCACACTGGGGCCACACTGCCGCCCCCTACTTCATCCAGTACTCATAGTAAAGGCCACCGGGCCCTCTGAGACGGGCTGCTTTTTCTCAGTGTTAATCAAGAGCAGAGGAGGCGGGTCTCTGCAGGGGAGTGCGTAAAGAGTGTAGATTGGATCTGTGACGGCGTTCACTTCATGAGCAAGACGTTTTTACAGCAATTTGCAGCTCGGCAAAGTGCTGAGCAAACGCACAAACATGGTGCCATTTAATCACGTGTCATAGGGAGCATATTTTCGTGGGTTATATCAGGAGTATTACCCGTTTTAGTGAGAATCTCATGGCCAATTTAAATGAGAGGTTATACCAGCTGTTTTAATAAGATAACAGATAAGTCTGCACATGCTTTTTTAAAAAAAATCTTATTAGAATGAAGTGATATTTGAAATGCAAGCACAAACAAGCTCTAATAGACCACGGGCAAATCGCAACAAAAACCCTCTTCCCCTTCTGTTTTTATTTTCTTTCTTTATTGTTTACTTCCTCGTGATACCCTTTATATTATATATACATCTTTTTTTTCTTTTTTTGAAAACTTCCCCCCTCTTTCTCTGAATTGTACTTGGGCAATTACCCCACTCTTCCGAGCCGTCCCAGTTGCTGCTCTGCCCCCTCTGCCAATCCGGGGAGGGCTGCAGACTACCACATGCCTCCTCCAGTACATGTGGAGTCACCAGCTGCTTCTTTTCACCTGACAGTGAGGAATTTCGCCAGGTGGATGCAGTGTGTGGGAAGAGCACACTATTACCCCCCGTTTCCCCTCCCCCCTGAACAGGCGCCCCTACTGACCAAAGGAGGCGCTAGTGCAGCGACCAGGATACACACCCACATCCGGCTTCCCACCCACAGACACGACGTCTGTGGGTGTGTCTGCAGGGATGCCCGACCAAGCCAGAGGTAACATGGGGATTTGATCCGGTGATCCCCATGTGGGTAGGCAACAGAATAGATCACCATGCCACCCGGATGCCCCAGTATATACATCTCTGGGAGTCAAACACACGCCTTAATTTAAACAAAACCACAGTGAAAAAGGAAACCCTGTATCTCTTAGTCCTAATACAGGGCATCCTCAACCGACCACCAGAAGGTAACAGCTCAAACTCTGGCCGAAGGGGCTGACCTTGGCACTCCAGAAGGGAAGTAGCCTTTCTGAACACCCTCCTATTATAAAGGCCAGTAAGCTGGGCTTGGCTTCTCCCTGAAATCTTGCTAGCCCATTTGATAAGTCTGTCAAGCCATTTTTTATTGGTCAGAGTCAAGTTACCAAACCAAGCCACAATACTGTTCATTAAAACTGTTTCAGTAAAACTTCTATAAAAGAGAGTCATCATCTGGGAGGAGACATTAGATGTCCACTTTTTCCTCAGGAAAGAAAGTCTTTGTTGGACCTTCTTTAATGTGGAACCAACGTGAGTTTCAAAACACTTTTTTTTTTGTCGAGAACAACCCCCAGATATTTGTAGCTGTCCACAAGCTCAATGTCAGCACCTTTAATGCTGGTTGGTACAGGACTAGGAGGAGTCTCTCTAAAGCTGATCATCATGTCTTTAGTTTTAGACATATTTAAGTGGAGAAAGTAGTCATCACACCAAGACACAAAATCATCGAGCAAAGGTCCGTGTTGTTCCTCCTCCCCTTCAAGAAGACTTACAATCACTGAATCATCCGCAAATTTGAATCTGTGTCTCTTGGTATGGTTGCTGTCATTAGTCATGAGTGTACAAGATGTAGAGTAACGGGGAGAGGCAACAGCCCTGAGGGGAACTGGTTGGAGAGTTCAGCTGATTGGAAAAGAGCCATTAACCCTCACACACTGGGACCTATCACTCACGAAGTCCAGTATCCAGCCAATTAGATTAAGATCCAGTTTGAAAAGATGAGTTAACTTATCTGCTAACAGATGTGGCTGGATTGTGTTAAAGGCTGAGGAGAAATCTAGAAACAACAGCCTGGCACGAGCATTTGTCCCCTCGAGATGGCGGTACAGAAAATCCAAAAGTGTTATTATGGCATCTTGTACAGCCCTATTAGGCCTGTATGCAAATTGCAGTGGATCAAGGGATTTCTCCACCTGCGGTAAAACCTCGTTTTTAATGAGCTTCTCAAATATCTTTATGATTAGTGAAGTCAGCGCTACTGGTCTACAGTCATTTAATGTCACAGGGGTTCTAGTCTTGGCAACTGGTACAATTGTGGAATGTTTCCATAATTTAGGGACCCTCTGTTGCTGAAGGGATCGTGTGAAAATACTGTGAAATATTCCACACAACTGTTCAGCACAGGTTTTAAGAAGCTGGCCACAGATATGATCAGGTCCAGGGCTTTTGTTAGACTTGGTGACTTTGAAGTGTTTTTCCACACTTTTGAGATCAACAGTCCAAGCTGGGAGAGCTGTAGCGCTGTTCTTTAAAGTGTTCAGTTTGTCTGTGAAGTCGTGATTATCAAATCTCAAGTAAAATTTGTTCAACTCATCAGCCAACTGTTCATCTGAATTAAAAACAGCCAGAGCAATGTTCCTGTTGCCTTTGTCTTTACACCCAGTCACAGATTTCATACTGTTCCAGGCTACCCTTAAATTGTTACTTCTATTTTCTCTCTGTACCTGAGTCTAGCCTTTTTGATTTCTGACGTCGTTTTGATTTCTGGCGTCGTTTTCAAGATTAACTTTTAATGAAAAGTTGGAGTTCATTGGCAAACGAAGACCTAAACCAGAGCTTAATTTGGTAAGTTATTTAAAATCCAATAGACTGCCGTGCCAGTTGATTTTATTCTGGCTGCCGCTGCCACTGGTTTGTATGCCCATGTTAAGGTTTATTTGGGGAAATGGTCATTATGCAGAAATACCGGTCAAACTATATTTACCAACTCAGTGGTCGTTATACACATTTACCATAACATATATATTTAATAGGCCGCGGGGCCAATCTAATAATCTACTACTCAGTAGCGAACCGTGGGGTCTGGCAGTGGGCCTTCAATGGCGCAATCAATGATATTGTAATCAGTCAAATTTTTGAGGTATTTTTTAATATGTGAACGCCCCCCCCCCCACACACACACACAAAGTGCACCCATCACAGCACCACAGGTGAAAACCTCCGACATGTGCGTGTGCGTGCAGGCTCATCTTGATGGTGGGTTCAGAAGTTCCTATTGTGTGCACTCACATCACACACACACACACCGCCAGTAAGTCAGTGTCTCAAGATCCACCAAAATCAAATCCATTTGGATATCAAATAGCCTTTGTCTCTCTCCATACTTGGAAAACAATGAGAATGCACATGACTTGGCCTCCGCTGCTGGCCTACAACATCACCATGGACAGCGCTAGCATGCAGCATCATACAACCTCTTCTTTACAAACTGACCAGACCAAGTCAAAGCAATTCAGGAGCAAAGAATATAAATAACGATAAAATACACCTTCACATGCAGAATATGCCATGACCAAAGTCGCAATACAGCCATTTGCAAAATATACCAAACCTTGCGCCATTTACGTCTAGTAGGCAGCTCACCCTCCTTACCGATCTTTAAAAGGAAAGTAAAAGAGAAATTGTGTGCTCAGTTGGCTAATTAGTTGCATGGCATCTGCGTTGCAACTATGCGTCTGCTTTTTTCTTCCTTTACTTTATCTTAATTTTTAGTTTTATTTTGTGTGTGTGGTTTGTTTTTCCTCTTTTTTATTTATTTATTCTGTATTTTTTTTGTTGTTGTCATGATTAAAATTTACTGATATGCGAAGCTTCATTATAAGCCCTCCTAGGGTTTCTTACCTTACCAGCACATCCTTTTTTTTCTCTCTTTCCTTGTGAAAGATGTATTTAAGTACTCAATTGTTGTATTTTTGTGCAAGCCCATAAAATGAAAAAAAAGAAAAAAGTACTGAGCATAGTAGGCCTAACGTTACATGAGCAAAGTGTGGTAATAACCAGCTATGAAGTGCCATCACTTTCTAAAAAATGCTGGGTTAAAAAGAACTCAATTTGGGTTGTTTTTAACCCAGGTGCTGGTTAACTATTGGACAGAACACACGTTGGGTTAAAAGAAACCAACAAGATGGGTCGTTCATCTAACCCAGAAGCTGGGTTTCTCAACCAAACCAAATACTGGTTCATTCGGACAAGGATGCTGGGTTAAAATGACCCGGAACTTTGGACTGACCTATCAACCCATTACTGGTTTATATTGACCTCTTTGTTGGGTTTATTTGACTTTTCCATTAAATTATTATTTCCAGGTTTTTGCACAGGTAAAAAAATGACATTATTTACACGTTATGAGTACATAATAGTGAAGTAGGGTCAGATGGTATCAGCCAATATACATTTAAACAATTTAACAAGGAAAATAAGTAAGAAAATACACCATACCATATTTTATAACCTTTTTATTCTATGACATTTAATAAGTTGTAGATTCATTCATTCAAGACATAGGCTACTAGATTATTTCATTTAGTTTATATTCAGTTTAGATTCTAAAATGAACAAATAAACAAACATGGATTCTAAAAACAGATAAAAACAAGACAATCTGAAATCATCAAATATAGCAGGCTCAAAAACTGTGTGTGTGTGTGTGTGTGTGTTTTAATATAATTTTACAAAGTTTCAAATGCATTCTTGAATTATTACTATCACATTTTCCTTATCTCATGATCTCACGAATCCAGCTGCCTTGAAGGTCAACAGAAACATGCATACAATCACAAACCCAAACACAACAACACATACCATATTTCCTGGACTACAAGTCACACCAGAGTATAAATCACACTCAGCAAAAAATGCGTTGTGAGGAAAAACATACAAATCGCTTCGGTGTGTTGAAGGGGAGTGTGTAATGGATATGAAAATGTCTACTAAATGCACTGAATGGGAGAAGATAGTGTCAAAAACATCCACTAGATGTGCACCGAATAAGTTATCCATCCATCCATTAACCAGACCGCTTATCCTGCGCTCAGGGTTGCGGGAGCCTATTCCAGCAGTTATTGGGCGGCAGGCGGGGAGACACCCTGGACAGGCCGCCAGGCCATCATAGGGCTGACACACACACACACACACACACACACACACACACACACACACACACACACACACATACACTCACTGGCCACTTTATTAGGTACACCTTGCTAGTACCGGGTTGGACCCCCTTTTGCCTTCAGAACTGCCTTAATCCTTAGTGGCATAGATTCAACAAGGTACTGGAAACATTCCTCAGAGAGTTTGGTCCATATTGACATGATAGCATCACGCAGTTGCTGCAGATTTGTCGGCTGCACATCCATGATGCGAATCTCCCGGTCCACCACATCCCAAAGGTGCTCTATTGGATTGAGATCTGGTGACTGTGGAGGCCATTTGAGTACAGTGAACTCATTGTCATGTTCAAGAAACCAGTCTGAGATGATTCGAGCTTTATGACATGGCGCGTTATCCTGCTGGAAGTAGCCATCAGAAGATGGGAACACTGTGGTCATAAAGGGATGGACATGGTCAGCAACAATACTCAGGTAGGCTGTGGCGTTGACACGATGCTCAATTGGTACTAAGGGGCCCAAAGTGTGCCAAGAAAATATCCCCCACACCATTACACCACCACCACCAGCCTGAACCGTTGATACAAGGCAGGATGGATCCATGCTTTCATGTTGTTGACGCCAAAATCTGACCCTACCATCCGAATGTCGCAGCAGAAATCGAGACTCATCAGACCAGGCAACGTTTTTCCAATCTTCTATTCGTCCAATTTTGGTGAGCCTGTGCGAATTGTAGCCTCAGTTTCCTGTTCTTAGCTGACAGGAGTGGCACCCGGTGTGGTCTTCTGCTGCTGTAGCCCATCTGCCTCAAGGTTCGACGTGTTGTGCGTTCAGAGATGCTCTTCTGCATACCTCGGTTGTAATGAGTGGTTATTTGAGTTACTGTTGCCTTTCTATCAGCTCGAACCAGTCTGGCCATTCTCCTCTGACCTCTGGCATCAACAAGGCATTTTCGCCCACAGAACTGCCGCTCACTGGATATTTTCTCTTTTTCGGACCATTCTCTGTAAACCCTAGAGATGGTTGTGCGTGAAAATCCCAGTAGATCAGCAGTTTCTGAAATACTCAGACCAGCCCGTCTGGCACCAACAACCATGCCACGTTCAAAGTCACTTAAATCACCTTTCTTCCCCATTCTGATGCTCGGTTTGAACTGCAGCAGATCGTCTTGACCATGTCTACATGCCTAAATGCATTGAGTTGCTGCCATGTGATTGGCTGATTAGAAATTTGCGTTAACGAGCAGTTGGACAGGTGTGCCTAATAAAGTGGCCGGTGAGTGTATATGTTGTGGAGTTAGAAAACAACGAGACAGGAGACGTGAGAGTAGACGTAGTCGAGGTAGTTTACTAGCTCCAACTTTGCATGTCATACGTTCGACAACGACACTGAACTGTGTACCGGAAGCGGAAGTGCATTATCTGACCTATTAGGTGAATGTCTCTAGTTATATAGATGTGGGTCACCACACAGGCCCCCCCAGAATTCACCTGGACAAAACAATGCAAAACAGCAAAAGCGCAAGTCATGAACATAAAAATAGACTCTACAACAGAACAGTCAATGACATAGTGCAAAGTCACGGGGAAAACAAGTGACGAGTCGGGGGGCGGACCCTGCGGCCATAACGGCTGCGCTTCACAGGAGGGGAAACAGAGGCAGGTGCCGGGGCCGACCTAGGAGGGCGTCCCCGCCGCGGGGGTAGGGCCAATTGCATTGGCTCCCCAATGTCCAAGTGAGCGGGCTTGAGATGGTCTATAGTGACCCGCTCCGGCCTGCCCCCCATGTCCACCACAAAGTTCTTATCCCCCGCCTCCAGGACGCGGAAGGGCCCGTCGTATGGGGGCTGCAGCGGGGACCGATGGCTGTCGTGCCTAATGAAGACGTACCTCGCCGATGGCAGATCCTTGGGGACGTAGGACCGGGGGAGGCAGTGTTGAGACATCGGAACGGGAGCGAAGGCACCGGCAGCGCTCCGGGACGCACTGAGGTGAGAGGCGGCCGACCAGGGAGCCGTAGCATCCGGAAGAAACTCCCCCGGAACTCGCAGGGGCTGGCCATACACCAGCTCAGCGGAGGAGGTCTGGAGGTCTTCCTTCGGGGCCGAACGCAGGCCGAGCATGACCCACGGGAGCCGGTCCATCCAGTCGCAGCCAGTGAGGCTTGCCCACAGAGTGGCTTTCATGTCCCGATGGAACCGCTCACAAAGTCCGTTGCTCTGCGGGTTGTACGCCGTAGTGCAGGGGATCTTCATCCCCAGGTGCTCAGCGACCGCCGTCCAGAGCTCCGAGGTAAACTGGGAGCCCCGGTCGCTCGTGATGTCACCCGGCGTGCCGAAACGGGCCACCCAGCAGCCAATGAACGCCCGTGCTACCTCTGCTGCCGTCGTGGAGGACAAGGGAATAGCCTCTGGCCACCTGGTGGCCCTGTCCACAACAGTGAGGAGGAACGTATAACCACGGGAGGGGGGCAGGGGACCCACCAGGTCAACATTGACGTGGTCAAACCGCCTCTCTGGAACCACAAACGGCGCCAAAGGGGCCTTGGTATGGCGGTGCACCTTGGCGCGTTGGCACGCCACACACGAGCCGGCCCAGGCTCTAACATCCTTACGGAGCCCAGGCCAAACAAACTTGACGCTCACCAGCTTGGTCGAGGCCTTCACTCCCGGGTGGGAAAGGCCGTGGACGGTGTTGAAAACTCGGCGCCGCCAGGAAGTAGGCACCAGGGGGCGCGGTTGACCGGTGGAGATGTCACAGAGGAGGGTGGTGTTGGCCGCGTCGAACGTCACGTCCTCCAGCCGTTAGGGGTCGACCGGTAGTCTTGAACGGTCGCGTCCTTGGCTTGGTCCGCTGCCATAGCGGCGTAGTCGAGTCCCACGTGAACAGCGTTAACAACCGCCCGTGAAAGGCAGTCGGCGACGAAGTTATCCTTGCCCGACACGTGTTGTATGTCCGTGGTAAACTCGGAAACCGCCGCGAGATGGCGCTGCTGACGCCCAGACCACGGTTCTGAGGTTTTGGCCATACAGAACGTCAGCGGTTTGTGGTCCACGAAAGCGGTGAACTGTCGGCCCTCCAATAGGAACCTAAAGTGTCTGGTTGCGAGGAAGAGACCCAGTAGTTCCCTATCAAAGGTGCTGTATTTGCGCTCGCTCTCACGGAGTTGTTTACTGAAGAACGCCAACGGCTGCCAGCCCCCCCCCACCCACTGCTCACACACGGCCCCCACGGCGTAGTCGGAGGCATCCATTGTAAGGGCTATGGGGGCGGCAGGCGACGGGTGAGCTAGCAGCGCAGCGTTGGCCAGCGCGGTCTTGGCGGCCACAAAAGCCTCGTCCATCCCCGAAGACCAGTCCAGCTCGTCCTTAGACTTCTTACCCCGCAGGGCCTCATACAGGGGACGCATGATGTGGGCGGCATGGGGCAGGAAACGGTTATAAAAGTTCACCATGCCCAGGAATTCCTGCAGCGACTGTACAGTGCGGGGGCGGGGGAACATGGTGACAGCCTCAACCCTGGCAGGGAGGGGAACGGCCCCCTGTGGAGTGATGTGGTGCCTGAGGAAGGTGATGGACGACTCCCCGAACTGACACTTAGCTGGGTTGATGATGAGGCCGTGTTCGCTGAGCCTGTCAAACAGTTGTCTGAGGTGCGTCATGTGTTCCTCCGCCGACGCGCTGGCCACGAGGATGTCGTCTAAGTACACAAACAAAAATGGCATGTCGCGGAGCACAGAATCCATAAGGCGCTGAAACGTCTGCGCCGCCCCTTTAAGGCCGAAAGGCATACGTAAAAACTCAAAGAGCCCAAAGGGTGTGATGACAGCCGTTTTTGGGACATCCAGTGGGTGGACCGGCACTTGGTGATACCCCCGCACTAAGTCGATTTTGGAATAGATGGCAGCGCCCGCCAGGTGGGTAGAGAAATCTTGTATGTGCGGTATGGGGTACCGGTCGGGGGTCGTGGCATTGTTTAGGCGACGGTAGTCCCCGCACGGGCGCCAACCCCCGTCGGCCTTAGTAACCATGTGAAGAGGGGAAGCCCATGGGCTGTCAGCACGGCGGACAATGCCGAGGCGCTCCATAGTCGAAAACTCCTCCCTGGCTATTGCGAGCTTGGTCGAGGCGTCGGGCCCGGGCGTAAACTGGGGGGCCCACTGTGGTGATATGATGTTCCACGCCGTGCTTGGCCACCGCCGAGGAGAAGGTGGGTGTGGTGAGCTCGGGAAAATTTGCGAGCAGGCGTTGGTATGGATCCCCGGTGGAGAGTGTGTTAGCGAGGCACAGCGCTCCAGCCCCCCCAAGCGTGCAGGGGTACGACGCAAAAGAGACGGCATCAATAACGCGACAGTTTTTAACATCCACCAGCAGGTTGAAAGCACAGAGGAAATCCGCACCTAGGAGCGGGGTGGATACAGCAGCCATCACAAAGTCCCAGCCGAAACGTCGGCCGCCAAAACACACGTCCACATGTCTGATACCGTACGTCCGAATGGACGTGCCGTTGGCGGCGTCCATCTGGGGGCCGTGACTGTCGGTCATTGTGCCCACAGCTTGTGCTGGTAGTATGCTGCGTTGAGCGCCAGAGTCAACCAGCAGCCGTCGGCCCGACAAGGAGTCTCTGATGAACAGCTTGCAGTCACGGCCGGCGCCCATAGCCGTTAACGAGCGCCGGCCTTGGCGTTTCCCTAAACCCTGTAACTGCAGGGTTTGCGACACCGTTTTGCTTTTGCCCCAAACCTGGCATGGTAATAACAGAGCCCGTCGTCCGGTTGGCGGCGGGCTGTCACCGCAGCCGCGGTGTCCATATAGTCGTACACAGGTGGTGGTGGGGCGGTCTGGTGGGGTAGCAGGGCATGCACAAACTGTTGCCGGTTGGCCAGGAAAACCCTGTCTGCTTCAGCAGCCAGAGAACGGTAGTCCTTGGAGGCGGCGAGAGGAGAACTGGCCAGTGCTGTGCGTACAGGCGCGGGGAGCTGCCTCAGAAAAATGTGTGAAAAGAAAGGCCGGATCAGCCGATCCCGGCACAGACAGCATTTTTTCCATTAACTCAGACGGTTTGCCGTCGCCGAGGCCATTCGGGGGCAGTAAACGGTCTGCCTTCTCCAGCTCCGACAGTTCAAATAGTTTCAGGAGGAATGTCTTTATAGCATCGTACTTGCCAGCAGCTGGCGGAGCTTCCAACAGTGTCATTGCTCGCGCCGTTGTCGATGCGTCTAACGCCGCCACTACGTGGAAGTACTGCGTTGCATCCTGCGTTATCCCTCTCAGCTGGAACTGGGCTTCCACATGTTGAAACCACGGCCGTGGATTATGCTGCCAAAAGTCGGGTAGCTTCACAGTAGCGGTGTAAATGCTAGCGTTAGCAATAGCCATGTTGTTAGCACCGGCGTCTTCGTTGTCAGACATACTCGTATTAGTAGTTCGATCACGTCGGGGTCACCAATGTGGAGTTAGAAAACAACGAGACAGGAGACGTGAGAGTAGACGTAGTTTACTAGCTCCAACTTTGCATGTCATACGTTCGACAACGACACTGAACTGTGTACCGGAAGCGGAAGTGCATTATCTGACCTATTAGGTGAATGTCTCTAGTTATATAGATGTGGGTCACCACAATGTATTCATTCCTAGGGACAATTTTTAGTATGGCCAATTCACCTGATTTACATGTCTTTGGATTGTGGGAGGAAACCCACCAAGGTTGGACTGCCCCGGGGCTCGAACCCAGAACCATCTTGCTGTGAGGCGACCGCGCTAACCACTGCGCCACTTTGCCGCCCGAATAATTTAAAATGGCTGTAATTCATTGCTTTACAAAAAGATACTGACATGCTAATCGGATTATCTGCAATCCATTGCTTTGGTATAGAGATGTGCAATCCATTGCGCTTGCTGTCCAGGTAAAAGAGGTTAAAAAGAGATAATGTGTTTAAAATATCGTCTAATTTGCTTTCTCTAGTGTTTTGGGAAAATGTAGTTGAAGTAACGTTTTACAGTGTTTCTTTATTTACCCAAATTCAACTATCAGCCCATAATCTACTGATGTGTTTTCGATTGCTCATGCCTAGCTCTGCCTGTGGCGGAAGCGTTACTTGCGGCTCGTTCGTTACAACTTTTGGACTTGAAACAGCAACATCGCCTCTGTATTCATTCCTTTCATATTCCCCCTTACAGGTAAGAACGAAGGTTATAATATGTTTAACCATGTATATATGTTTTCTATGCTATATGGAACACGTGGAGAGTAAAATATCTGTTTCTAGAGTAATTTTAAGGGAATCTAGTTCGGCTAACCATGAAAATGTTGCTCGACTGTAGCATGCTTGCTAGCTGGCGTCACGTGGGCGAGAGAGCGGTAGAAACGTAATGGCCGCCGTTTCTTGAGGCAGCATGTTTGGTCTGTATCCATTTTATATTGTGCGGTTAAAATAGTGATGCCAATGTGTTCCAGTTTAAGAAGTATATCACTGTTAGTTGAATGTGGAGATGTAAAACTGCTGTTTGTGTTTAAGTTAAAGCAAGACTGTTTACAGATTTATTGATTTACCGGTGACTCAAGTGTACTCAGGTTTAAATGCATGGCAGCCGTATAGACGGTATTGGATAATGTACACCTACTATGCAGTCTGGTTAAAGGTGCTGTAACCGGTTATTTTCTTGCCCGGTGCGGGATTCGATACGGGGTGTAGTACTGCACCACAAGGCGACATCGCTAACCGCTCGGCTAAATGGTCAGACCCGTTAGCTAGGGACTAACGTATCTTATTAGTAGTTTACAGTGCTGTAAAGGTATTTTCTAATTCTGTTTAAAGGAACTGTAAAAGTATTTTGCTAATTTTGTGTAAAGGTGCAATGCAGGTATCGCCCTGATATCTTGTTTAGTCTATTTAAAGGTGCAGTGCAGGCATTTTCCTGACAGTTTCCTAAAGGTACAATGCAGATATTTTCTGATGTATTTCCAATGTGTTTTCTTTGTGTAGTTTAAGGTGACGAAAGGCATTGATATTGATTCATATTGGGATTTTTCTTATTGTAAAGTTTCTTAAAGCGACGATACTCTTATTTTCCAAATGTGCAGTTTCTTAAAGGGACAATACAACATCCATCGGGTATTTTTCATTACAACTTTTGGACTTGAGCAGCAAGATCGTCTCTGTATTCATTCCTTTCATATTTTCCCTTACAGGGGCGTAACATTTGAACATTTGTAACATTTGAAGAGGCTGAAGGGTGGAAAGGCAGTTTCCAGGCATACCTGTAGAGGCATGGAGATGTTTAAGAGAGATGGCAGTGGAGTTTTAAACTAGATTGTTTAACACAATCTTGGAAAGGGAGAGGATGCCTGAGGAGTGGAGAAGAAGCATACTGGTACCGATTTTCAAAAATAAGGGTGATGTGTGGAACTGCAGCAACTTCAGAGGTATAAAGTTGATCAGCCACAGCATGAAGATATGGGAAAGAGTAATATAAGCTAGGTTAAGAGGAGAGGTGACGATTAGCGAGTGGCAGTATGGTTTCATGCCACAAAAAAGCACTACAGATGCGATGTTTGCGTTGAAAATGTTGATTGAGAAGTATAGAGAAGGTCAGAAAGAGTTACATTGTGTCTTTGTGGATTTAGAGAAAGCGTGTGACAGGGTGCTGAGAGAGGAGGTGTGGTATTGTATGAGGAAGTCGGGAGTTGCAGAGAAGTATGTGGGAGTGGTGCAGGATATGTATGAGGGAAGTGTGACAGTGGTGATGTGTGCGGTTGGCATGACAGATAGATTCAAGGTGGGGGTGGGATTACATCAAGGACTGGCTCTGACCCCTTTCTTGTTTGCAATGGTGATGGACAGACGAGATCAGGCAGGAGTCTCCATGGACTATGATGTTTGCGGATGACATTGTGATCTGTAGCAAGAGTATGGTGCAGGTTGAGGAGAGCCTGGAGAGGTGGAGGTATGTACTGGAGAGAAGAGGAATGAAAGTCAGTACGAGCAAGACGGAATACCTATGTGTGAATGAGAGGGAGGACAGTGGAATAGTGAGGATGCAAGGACTGGAGGTGACGAAGGCATATGAGTTTAAATACTTGGGGCCAACTGTCCAAAGTAACGGGGAGTGCAGAAGCGAGGTGAAGAAGAGAGTGCAGGCAGGGCGGAGTGGGTGGAGAAGAGTGTCAGGAGTGATTTGCAACAGAAGGGTACCAGCATGAGTTAAAGGGAAGGTTTACAAGATGGTTGTGAGGCCAGCTATGTTATGTGGTTTGGAGAGAGTGGCACTGATGAAAAGACAGGAGGTAGAGCTGGGGATGGAGGTGGCAGAGTTGAAGATGCTAAGATTTTCATTGGGAGTGATAAGGAGGGACAGCTCAGGTTGGATGGTTTGGAGACAAAGCACGGGAGGCAAGATTGAGATGGCTTGGACATATGTGGAGGAGAGATGCTGGGTATATTGGAAGAAGGATGCTGAATATGGAGCTGCCAGGCAAGAGGAAAAGAGGAAGGCCAAGGAGGAGGTTTATGGATGTGGTGAGAGAGGTCATGTAGGTGGCTGGTGTGACAGAGGAAGATGTAGAGGACAGGAGGAAATGGAAACGGATGATCCACTGTGGCAACCCCTAACGAGAACAGCCAAAAGAAGAAGAAGAAGTCGCTTCAGTGTAATATATGGTGGTACCATAGAAATTGAGCGAGTAGAGTGGACATACCCATTCAAATCAACATAGCAGGATTGTCAGAGCGACAGGCATTTTTATTTGAACTCCTGCCTTTGCAAAGAACTGTGACAATAGTAGCGGGCTGACTTCCGTATAAACCGACTTGAGATTAGTCGCTGACTCTTTCTGGTTTTTTTTTTTTCAAGTTGCAGACTCACTGAAGTGAGGTTTTGCAGTAACGACCAAACGAGCAGTGGAGTAGTGCGAACATTCATGGCCCGACTGACGTGTGTTGGCACCATAACAACTAACAACAATCGCCATTTTGTTTTGAACTACTCAAATGACCAATCGGTTTAATGTCCTTTCTACTCATTCAATTTCTATGGGTGGTACAGTATTTTCATTTAGGTCACAAGATTAAACAGTGTCATCTAGTGGCCTTAGTTGAAATGCAGTGTATTCGTCCGACAAAATTACATTACAGCTTTGGAATATAAGTCGCAGAACCAGCCAGACGAATAAAAAAAAAAGAAGTGCGCTACTGTAACTGTACATAAGTGCACACTCTGTATGCAAACACACACACACACACACACACACACACACACACACACACACACACACACACACACACACACACACACACACACACACACACACACACACACACACACAAAAGTGACCAGCTGGCCAACCAGCAGTGAGCTCTAAAAATGTCCACAATAAGGGTAAGACTTGCTAGGTAATGATTATGCTAGTGGTTAGTTATCTGCAGTGGGCTGTCACAGACTTGATGGATGCCATTTATTTGCATCTGAGTGATGAAGAAAAATAGAGACAGGCCTATTTCCTCGATGTGATTGAATGTGCTGGCAACCGTAACCTTGTCACTCCCTGGTTTTGGTATGGATGTCTGTATTCACCCAGCATGATAAATTTGCCAGAGCTCTGTAACTTCAGCAGTGAGTGAAATCGTTCATCTGCTGCCATGTAAAATTGCATTGAAAGGGGGCAATCCCTCAGTCGAGGCCCTTGTACAAAACTTTAATCAGGTTTACTGCCAGAGAGAGGGAGTAGAGCTCAGTTCATTTACATATGGACCCAGGCCCATCTCAACAAGGAGGAATATGGCGAACGAGCCTTATAAACACTTTAATCAAGTGTACCACCAGGCATGTTGATATTGTCACACACTGGCGATGCTTTTGAGCGAGCGTCTCACAGCTAGAATGGTTATTGGTTGTGGTGATGCATTACATTTGACTAAAGTAAAATGGCTAGTGGGAAATTCCTCACATAGTTACAGCATGTAGCATCCATTTGCATATAAAATTTCAGCACTGCCATAAGCATGTGCAGTGGTAGCTTGCATTCACTAAAAAAAATCTTGGTCAAAGTACATCACATACTTCCATTTTGTTCTGTTTTTATGTTTGAAATAGATACTATATATTTTGTACTCGTTACCGCTCTTCCTTAGCTCGGTATCTTTGCGCCTCTAATGGAAACTAGTGTATGGCTGGGCCGTGTATGGCCAGTGTTCGAAATTGTGGCCAATTTGTTACAGGGATAGTCAGTAGTAGTGTCTATATGATGTGAATTCCTGGCTATTAAATGGCCATCTGCTATTTTCTGTACTGATCCCAGCAATATATGTTGTTACAATGTACTGAAGTAGCATATCGCAATATGGTTAAGCTATGTTCGAGTGAAAAAGTTTATAAATGCACTTGCAAGAACAATACTTTCAACTCATATTGGGATGTTTGATTTGAAAGAAAATTTGGAGCAACAACATAAACAAATGTCGCATAGTAGATGACGCAAGTGTACTCTTCTTTGTGCTTATTGGCGGATCACAAACCAACCAGGTGCATACTGCCACCTACTGTATTGCAATTCGTGTAGATACATAAATGTATGCGGGTGCAGAACAACAATAAAGCTGAGCGGCGGGGGGGGCAGTTGTATTCACGCATGGTACATGAGTTTTCGTTCTGAGGATGACAACGAAAAAACTTATTGACTTACATTCAGGCTCCAAACCCTTTCCCTAAACTTATGTCCAATTCATGTCTAACCCTAATCATAACCCTAACCTTAATCAAACCCTAATTCGCATGGTTAGCAATCATACCTAATATGAAAATGCTGTAAGACTCACTCTGTATTGAGTGTTTTGTCAGTGATTGTTATTTTGGTTGCTGTAATTGTGCGCTGTCCCTCATGTCTCTTGGCACACAGAGAGCTGTTTTTTTCTCTTACTCTGCTCTATGCTGGACTGTTAGTGTGTAACCAGATGTAGAAGGAGCAGCAAAATATTCCGTTCTCAGCATTTCAGCAGTATCCACAAGCAGCAATATATTCCATTCATTAGCGTGCGATAAATGTGGAATGAGCTGGAACCGCTGCGCCATTTCGGCCAATAAGGGAAACTCCCACTCCCATGTTTACCGGGGACGTTGTTCGTCCAAGTGCAAACCCCAATTCCAATGAAGTTGGATGTTGTGTAAAACGTGAATAAAAACAGAATACAATGATTTGCAAATCCTTTTCGACCTATATTCAACTGAATACACTACAAAGACAAGATATTTAATGTTCAAACTGATAAACTTTATTGTTTTTTGCAAATATTAACTCATTTTGAATTTGATGCCTGCAACACGTTCCAAAGAAGCTGAGACAGGGGCAACAAAAGACTGGGAAAGTTGAGGAATGCTCAAAAAACACCTGTTTGGAACATTCCACAGGTGAACAGGTTAATTGGAAACAGGTGAGTGTCATGATTGGGTATAAAAGGAGCATCCCCGAAGCAAGGATGGGGCGAGGGTCACCACTTTGTGAACAACTGCGTGAGCAAATAGTTAACAGTTTAAGAACAACATTTCTCAACGTAGAATTGCAAGGAATTTAGGGATTTCATCATCTACAGTCCATAATATCATCAAAAGATTCCGAGAATCCGGAGAAACCTCTGCACGTAAGCGGCAAGGCCAAAAACCAACATTGAACGCCTGTGACCTTCAATCCCTCAATCGACACTGCATTAAAAACCGACATCATTCTGTAAAGGATACCACGTGGGCTCAGGAACACTTCGGAAAACCATTGTCAGTTAACACAGTTCGTCACTACATCTGCAAGTGCAAGTTAAAACTCTACCATGCAAAGCCATATATCAACAACACCCAGAAACGCCGCTGGCTTCTCTTGGCCTGAGCTCATCTGAGATGGACTGACGCAAAGTGGAAAAGTGTGCTGTGGTCTGACGAGTCCACATTTCAATGAGTAGGATTTTCCAAAAATAAAAAATCAGTGTACCCAGCAAACAGAAAACGTCTTATTGGTCCTCTCAGAACATCCGGTAAATGTCATTGTGTAGGGTTTCCATTACGTCACGGAAATGTTATTGCACGTTAGGGGAACGTTCTCTAGACCAGGGTTTCCCAAACTTTTCCATGCCAAGGCCCCCCAAATAGCATTAGCTTCTGGCTGGGGCCCCCCTTTTTGCAAGATGTCTTTAAAAACCCATTGACAATACTATGGCAAATGTTAAAAAGAAGAAAAAAAAACCTCCTGAATGTATTTCCTTACTTTTGTTAATGCAATAATAATGACATTTATACTTCAAATTTTAATCCTTCCATTATTTTGAATATTTATGTTTTCCATTATAAGCATTTTTTGTTATAAAATATATTTGACCATAATATACATAATAATTAAATTTATTTGTCCAAAATTTTTTTTTTTTTTTTTTTTTTTAGCATTTTCCCTCATCTTCCCTCCAATTTGCTGAGGTCTCCTTGGTGTCCCCTGGCGGCCCCCTATGGGGCCGCGGCCCCCACTTTGAAAACCACTGCTCTAGACGTTCCCGGGAACATTATTGCGTAACGTCCTGAGGAGATTACAGGAACTTTGGGGGAAAAGTCCTCTAGATGTCCCCAGGGTTAGGGGAAAGTCCTCTAAATATTCCCGTGACGTCCCAGGGACTTGATTGCGGGGTCTCCCTGTAACATCCCAAGGACATTATAGGAACGTTAGGGGAAAGTCCTCTAGACGTCCCTGTGACTTCCCGGGGATGCAAAGTCCTCTAGACGTTCCTGTGATGTCCCGGGAACGTTATTGCGGGATGTTCCCGAGGATATTACAGGGGCATTAGGGGAAAGTCCTCTAGATGTCCCCGTGACGTCCCGGGGACGTTATATGTGGGCGGACATTACAGGGACGTTAGGAGAAAGTCCTCTAGACGTCTCTGTGACATCCTGGGGACGTTAATGCGGGACGTCCCTGTAACATTCCGAGGACATTACAGGGGGTTAGGGGAAAGTCTTCTAGATGTCTCCGGGACCTCAGGGGGATGTTGTGGGACATTCTTTGAACATCTCGCAATAACATCCCCGTGACATAATGAAAACCCTACACAATGACATTTACCGGACGTTCGGAGAGGACCTTTAGGGGACATGCTGGGGACATTTTTTTTTTTTTGCTGGGTATAGGGCCATACAAAAATAATCCCTCTCAGTCATCACTTATGACCCACTAGACATTTGTGCAGTGTCTGTGTCTGCGGAGACCCCGTCCTCTGCCTGTATTTTCTTATTTTGCTGTGTCTGTGATGTTTCTGGGCATTATCCTTGGGCAAGGTACTCTATAAAAACATAGCGACTAGGTGCCATATTGAGATCATAAACATGCATCCAAGAGGAAGCTATGACAATGGCGGACACGGCGCCGAAAAGACGCAAATATAGCGAGGCGAAACACCAAATGTTCAAAGCTTGCTCCAAAACCAGAGTGAATCTGGGGTTGGCTTTCACTTTCTGGCAAGCACTGAAGGACAGGGATGGGAGTGAAGTGCGACACAGAGTTGGCCTGTACACTGGGATGTGCAGTCTGCAGTCGGGGTGTGTGCGCCTGGTGTCGTTGAGCCGGAGAGGAGGGACCAACTTTGAATTTCGTGTTTACAAACCGCAACTGACAAATCCTACTCGTTCTACCATTAAGTGATGTCCCTGGTCACCTGATCCAGTGGCCCGATTGTAGCAAACATGATCACTCAGTCAGGTCAAACAGTTGGTCAGGGACAGCTGGTCTGGTCCAGCCAAAAGTGTGTAGGGTGCTATGCAACCCGTTTTCTTTTCTTTCTTTTCTTTTCTTTTCTTTATTTATTTTTTCAAATTCCATTCTTTGTTTTTTTTTTTTTTTTAATTTTTTGCTTTTCTTTTTTTGCATTTTTGCCTTTTAGTGTAAGAAACTTTGTATGATGTACTACAATTATATACACAAAAGGAAAATGACATTTCAAATTCAACTATGCTGTCACATTGCAAAAATAAACAGAAAAATCCACAGCATCATACATCTTATGTAGCTTACCTCCCATGTACAACCTCCTTAGCCTCCAATGAGACTGATGCAGTCTACAAGTTCTATGATTATCTAGTATGCCGCTGCATTTAGTTAGTTAATGTAAGTGCTTCTGCATAATCAAGTTAGCATTGGTTATGATATATGAAAAAAAGGTAATTTCTCACAAGAATGGATCTCCATGCAACAGCATAGCATGTCAGGGATTGAGAATGTTGTCAATTTAATTAATGAAAATGCCTGGCTTTGCTTTTGGGATCCTTCTTTGACCTGAAGGCACTGCTGCAGTACTGCGTTCCTACCACTACTTCAAAGACTTGGGGCTTTTTGAAGGAATGCACGCTGTTCCCAACAAGAGCAGAAGTATGATTAAACAGATTCATAAGATGTAGTCTAGTGGAATGATACTGAATATGAATCAAGTCTTGGAATAGCTGAAAAATCTGAGTATTAGAACAATGTGAAAAGAGCCAATTGTTTAAAGATAAAATATACAGACTTAACACTGCACTTAATTTCAAGTATATCGAAACACGGCACTTAATTTCAAGTGTATATTGAAACTGTAAAAAATAATCATAATAAGGTGCAATAATAACTATCAGTTGCCAAGTTAATCTATCTTTTGATCTTGTTTTGGGTAACATGTTCTAATGTCTAATAATTCAGTTTTGAAGCAAGGCCTAGCTTGACTACCAGAGAGGGGCTGAAGGGGAAACTGAGGAGGATTTTTTAATTAGCCAAGGGTGGAGTGACTGCTGAGGTTGGCAGTGAACAACACAAACTTCTCTTTTTCAGGTGTCCTCGAGAGGGCACAGTAATGGTAAACATACAGACACAAACACAGGGCAGGAAGCGAATATGCGAAGACTCCCAACAACAGTGGAACTGTTGTGTGTGCCAAATTTTTCAGAATACATTAGAGTGCAAAGTTGCTCTCATAAATAATCATTTCATTATTACAAGGAGGAAAAAATTGGGTATTTTTCCATCTCTTCAAAATACATTTTATCTCTGCTGTTGAGAGGTATGCCATGCCTATCAACATATGTTGTTTTTGAAATACAGCTTTTTGAAATTCAAGGGTTTAAATGTTTGCACAAAAAGTCAGTTTATGAATTAGTCCCGTGCTCAATGAATCTAGAACTAATTTTGTCATTTGGGCGGGTGACTAGAGCATTTAGAGACAGCATAAGCTGATAACAGGTATTATGTCAAATAGATTAATCATGCCCTGCATATGAAATCCAAAATACTGCCATCAATTCACTAATGATATCACAAGAAGCTGCCTGTGGCTGGATAGTCATTGCATTGCAGAAACATTCAGCTCATAAAAAAATCATCAAATTGTTTAGTGAATTTTGGGCAAACTTTTTGAAAGTGAAAAAAAAATGCAAATTGGCTATTTTTCCATGTGCTGGTTTTAACCAAATAAACTCTCCATAAGTGAAAGGCAACACCAACAAAAGCTTTCAAGAGAAAAATTGAGAAGGACTGACAAGATTGGGAAAAGAAAAAAAAACTGAATACAGCACTATTTAAATCTAGTCAAATTGGACATGTCAATGTCGCCATTTTGTAGTGGGTATTAAAATAGCAAAACTCGGGAACTATCAGGATATTTTCATATTTCCATTCAGCTTTTGTCATTCACAACTTGAAATTTCACATGAAAACAGCTTGATCGATATTCTGCTGCTGAATAAAACCTTCTATTTCAGGTTTTATGCTCTTCGTGAGCACTTCTTTCTTGGCTTTACAAGCCTTTGGCCCAAGTGCCTCAACAGTCCACCCAGAAACTAGTCTTTGGAGAGCTGCCATCATTTTAACACTGCAAATTATCAGAGAGAAAATGCCCGGCTGACTCCTCTACTCAGGATATTTTTGATCTACCCTGTGATTCACTTAGACCATTTAATGTGGATTAAATGTGATTAAATAAGATTGTAAATTAATGTATTCCTCATTTGGGGACTCATACATTTGTAGGGGAGGAAGGGAGGGGAGGATAATCCATCATCGTAACAATAGAGCAGAAATTTTGGCAGATTATTATTAAACCATCTAAGATTGTTCTGGTGGCGTTCATCTAATGACTTGACTTTGTGGTTTGCCTCAAAATGAATATCTTTTCATGTTGTGTGGACAGCAGGGCCCATAGGATTGAGTCCCTTATTATTTCAGTTCAATCCGTCCGTGCAAAGTAATCATCAATAAACTCTACAGGAGCAGTTTCTGTGTATTTGTCCAGTTTAATTTACTCAGATATCTGACGCTTTTAGTCAATAAAAAATGTTCTCTCTCCTTACTTGTTCTCTCAGGCTCTTTTTATGACAGGATTAAATTGTTCAGCCCACAATTAGGAGAAAGTAATTTCCCTGGTGTATGTCTCTCTTCACTTCTTTTCTACCCTGTCCCAAAGCCCTAAGCAAGCTAATTCTCTCCCTACGTGCTTCCCCCTGCCCGGGCAAAGGGTAGAAAAATGACTGTCTTTTTCTATTCCAAAGAGATAAATCTCATTTTGTGGCACTGGCTGCAGCATTCCATCTACTCTGGACCCACAATGGATAATAGACTTGCTGAGGAGTACGATGCATTTCATAGTTCCCATGCCAGCCAACCCTAATGCAGTCCAAGAGATACAAAGATCTCAATGGCATGGTTGTACATTTCAGTTACTGTTTACATTCATTTTGCAGGGTTCAAGTTTGTGTCTCAGTGCTTGTGCCTGTGGTGTAGCTATGCTTATTTCAACACTACATTGGTTTCTCCCCTACAGAAGAAGCAGAAAGTAAATCCAACTGCTTACTGAACCGCAGAAAGCTGGGTTTACCTGTTCTAAACAGAAAGTTGGAAGATACTGTTGGCCAAACACTAAGAAAGTGAAGTCAGTCATGACTACCATTTGATGCACCACATTGTCTGGAGGCAGTATACATTTTGCAGAAAGTCTTGACTGACTTTTCTGTCACAGATTGAGTTTGCATGCCTCCTGAAGAAAGGCCAAACTGGTCAGTTATGCTTGCTTTCCTGAGGACCAGAGACTTGGATTTTGTGGGCTTGAAGCTCATTTTTGCCTATGTAATGAGCTGTTCAAGGCCTTGAGGGAGCCCCCTGTATCTGGGCACAGATGTAGTCGTTATTGTTTGGTCATCCATGAAAACTCTGATTGGGGGTTGTTGGGTGCCAGATTTAGACCGGGTACCTCTGCACTCCGCTTCCACAGACTTTACAAGCATATTCATGGCCATCACAAACAGGGACACAGAAATTGTGCAGCCGGTGATGATACCCTTTTCTAGACGATGCTACGCTGATCTCGAGGTCCCAGAGGACACCCTCAGGCTAAAGTTGTTTTAATAGTTAAGGATGAAGTTTTGGATCTTTCCTGAGATGTGGTTTCTGATCAGGACCAATTTTACCAGTTTATGTGGGATCGATCAGTAGACATTAGCAAGGTCCAGCCACAGCCCTGCCAGGTCTCCCATGCTTTCTCACGCCTCTTTGATCAGTTGGGTTACCACACCTGTGTGCTCTATGCATCCTGGAACACCAGGGACTCCTCCCTTCTGCATCACGGTATCTATGTAGGAGTGCTTCAGGAGAAATCCCATTAAGCAATTGGCAACAATCTTGAAGAAGTTCAAAGAAAGTTGAATGAGTTTATCTAGATACAAAGTTTATTGACATATGTTTCATTACTCCTCTAAATGATCTCTTCAGTCTAAATAGACTGCAGGTATCCCCACCCTTATAAAAAAATACAGTTGTATAACGACCGAAACCAATGATCAGTTTCATATGCAAATACGAGTGTGACTATTAACTAGAGTTACAATGGCCATGCGTACTATTCACAGAGGATTTGGGAATGTTTTCAGTCACAGCATTGTATGATGGCAACAGATGTATTCTTAGCCCCCCCCCCCCTTCCTCGGTTCAGTGATGGTCATCCCCTCTTCACATAGATGGCCTCTTTGACTCCCCGTTAAAACCAGCGTTCCTCCCTATCAAGGATGTGCACATCCTCATCCTTGAAAGAATGGCCACTGACCTGTAGATGGATGTGGACTGCAAGGTCTTGGCCTGACCTGTAGCGTGGCCTGGCCACAGCTCTCCTGTGTTGTGCCATCCTCTCGGCCAGCATCTGTTTAGTTCCCCAATGTACAATTCACTGCAATCCTCCTGGCACTTAACAGCGTACACTATATTGCTCTGTGCTGGGGGACCCAATCCTTGGGGTGGACCAATTTCTGGCGCAATGTGTTTTGGAGCTTGAAAGCAACTGGGAGGCAGGGTTTGGAAAATACGCGTCTCAACTTTTGTGACATTGCTGCCATATATGGAATCACCACTGGTATACTCTTAGGCAGCTGTTGTCTTCTCTTCTAGCGGCTGGTGTACTGTTTGAGTGTCTTCCTGGCTTTAACAAGTGCCCAGTTAGGATATCCACACTTAACCAGGACCTGTTTAATGTGGGATTAAGCTGCTGTGTCAGTGGGAATGTTGTCGGCTCGGTGGTACAGTGTCCTGATGACTCCCAGTTTGTGCTCCATTGGATTATGAGAGTCAAACCTAAGCACGTGTTGGTTTATGGCAAACATCAACAGTGAAATGTCCTCCATCACCAATTGCAATTTCACAGTCTAAGAAGGCTAACCTGTCATTTTTCACATCCTCCTTGGTGAACTTGATGTGGTTGTCCACAGAGTTAATGTGGTCGGTGAAATGTGGTGTCATCCACAAATCTGAACTAATGGCTAGGTGGTGTCCCTGGATAGGACACCAGAGACCTCGTTTCTACTTCCTCCATATCGCCACCTTCTTAAAATAATGGCATAAGTCATATTTTCAAGTTTTTCAAAAAATAGAATAAACTGACAAATTTTGTTTCAGTTTATTCTATGTCTAGTTGGTACCGCTCCACCTCTTGCACTAGCTCAGGCTCCTTCCCTGCCAGAATAAACTGACAAATTTTGTTTCAATTTCAGTTTATTCTGTTTTTTGAAAAACTTGAAAATATGACTTAGGCCATTATTTTAAGAAGGTGATGATATGCAAGTCGGCCACTACAGGTGAGACTGGGGAACCCATAGCACACCCATGCCTCTGTCTATAGTACTGCCCCCTGTATGTGAGGTACGTGGACTGAGGATCTAAGGACAGGATATTGTGTTGCTGTAAAGCCCCTTGAGGAAAAGTTGTAATTTGTGATATTGGGCTATACATATAAAATTGACTTGACTTGAACACACAGCTACAGGAGCAGACACACTTGGTCACTGTTAAGGGTGGTCCTATTGCTAAGGGTAGGGTTGTTATGTAATTTCCTACAGACTACCTCCACTGCTTCATCAACAGGAACACACATGAAGAGAGACTTAACATCCTAAGAGACCATTGTTTCATGCCCCTTCATAATGATGTCCCTCCCCTTATCCACAAAATTCATAGTGTTGTGAATGTGAAGTTCATTACTGCCTATCAACGGATTAAGAATAGATACAAGAAACAGAGATGGTATAAGTCACTGAGTTAATCATACAAACAATAGACCATAAGGGCACATCCTGTTTATGTAGCTTAGTTAAACCATACAGACTAGGTATAGATTCCCCTGGTTATAATCTGTGGTACAAAATTCTGTCAATATTGTCCTGTTCTAACAGCTTCAGACAATCTATCACCTTTTTCTTGTAACCAGTGCCTGGATCTTGTTTCAGGGGCTCATAAGTATTTATGTTGCTAAGTAACATCATAACTTTCTCATGATAGTCTTGTCTGGTTTAATACAACAGTGCATCTTACTTTGTCTGCCGGAAAGATGACGATGATATTGTCCATACTGAGATTTATGAGAGCTTTCCTCTCATCTCTACTGATGTTAGACGGTGGTGCCTTCGCATTGTTGAGGCAGGCTGAAACTTTCGTCTGCAGTTGCTCCGCTTCCGGGTCCGCAATGTTGTTTTTATGGATCGCTGATTCCGTGGCTGTGATCACTTCCAGTAGCAGGATTTCACTGTGCGTGACAGCAAAATTCAGCCCCTTAGTAAGGTTGTCTTTCTCCGCCTGGGTGAGTTGTCTGACACCAAAATCTTGAAGAAGATCTTACATTCCACATTGAGGAGCAAGATCGTCCTAAATTGCTCAATGATGCTTGCGTTCTCCTCCTTAGGAATTCACACGCCTTCTGCATATCTCCATTGCTGTGGTACTTCCCCCCCCCCCTCCAGATCACCCTGTAGATCCAGAAGCCCGGGGCACCTTTTGAAGACCTTGTATGGCACTCCACTCAGGTCTGGGGCTGAAGATGTTCTGTCTGACTTGATGACCTCCTTGATCTCTTTCAGTGTAGGTTCGTTGATGTTGAACAAAGTGCTGGGTTTGGGTGGGGATATAAGGGCTGTGCAGTGGCCAAGGTTTTGCTGTCTCATGCTGACACTGTAGGTGTTGCTAATGTGGCAGTTGATCTCATCCTCAGGGCATGACGGGACCACTGCGTTTCTGCCTCAGCAGCTTCTTTGTAAATGCAAATGGATATACAATAAGGGCACTGTGCCTGCGGGCCTTTTCCTTTATTCCTGTGCCACTCAGCGCACCGAAGACTGATTAGCCGTTCCCTTACCATGCCTCGAAGTTCTGACAAGGCTGCCTTCTTTTCCTCAGTTGCCTTCCTGTGCTGGCTCATAAGTGTCCTCAGCTCTTATCTAAGTTGGGCAATCTTAACTTCCTGTCGTCCCATACACGATGCTATATACCATAACACAACCCCACAACCCATCATGCCCATATACAATGCTATATACACCCGCTATATTACACTATATTATCTTATGTACCAGAAGTATACACTGTGTGTTCACCTACCATCCACCTCACAACTACATACTATATTATATACCTATGTCACAACCACAACAATACCAGCAGTAATTGTAGTCAGTATACAGCAGTTGAATATGTATTTATTTGTATTACACAAACATTGTATTGTACATCTGATTTAAAGAGGTAGTGCACATCGTAGATATGTAGGTGAGACATCTTGACCAGAAGGGGCTGTTTACAAAGTGTCATATTTACATAATAAGTGTCCATTATTGCACCATGCTGTTAACTGCTCATAAGAGAGATGGCCTGTGGGGAAAAAAAACTGTTCCTATGTCTGGTGGTGTTGGTGCACATTGCTGTGTAGTGCTTGTCAGAAGAGAGGAGTTCAAACAGATTGTGACCTGTGTGTGTGTGTGTGTGGGGGGGGGTCTGCGCTGATTCTACCCACCCATTTCTGGGCTCTAGAGGTGTACAAGTCCTGCAGGGTGGGCAGGGGAGTGCCACTGTTTTTTTTCCTGCTGCCCTTACTGTGCGCTGCAGTCTGCTCCTATCCTGTTTTGTTGCTGCTCTGAACTAGACCGTGATGGATGTGCACAGGGCAGATTCAGTGAATGCGATGTAGACCTGGCTCAACAGCTCCTGTGGCAGACAAAATTTCCTCAATTGCCGCAGAAAAACATCCTCTGCTAGGCCTTTGTGAGAATTAAGTTGATGTTGGTCTCCCACTTCAGGTCTTTGGAAATGGTAGTTCCCAGATACTTGAAGATCTCCACGGTTGACACAGGGCTGTAGGATATTGTGAGGGGGAGCAGTGCTAAGGGGTGTCTCCTAAAGTCCACTGTCATTTTGACAGTCTTGAGTATGTTGTTCTTCAAGTTGTTCGGACTACACCAGAGCACCAGACCTCCCAGACTCGTCGCCATCTTGGATGAGTCTGATGACCATAGTATTGTCTGCAAACTTCAGTAGTTTAACAGCTAGGTCCTTGGAGGTGCAGTCATTGGTGTAGAGGGAGCAGACACATCCCTGGGGGGCACCACTGCTGACTGTCTGTATACCAAAAGTGACTTCCCCCAGTCTCATCTGCTGTTTCTGTTTCCTGCCTGTCAGGAAGCTTGTGATCCACTGACAGATGGTGGGGGTACAGTGAGCTGGGAGAGTTTGGAGGAGATAGTTCTGGAATGATGGTGTTAAATGCTGAGGTGAAATCCACAAACAGGATCCTTGTACATGTCGCTGGGAAGTCAAGGTGTTGCAGGATATAGTTTAGTCCCATGTTGACTGCATCATCCACTGACCTGTCTGCCCGCTAGGCAAACTGCAGGGGGTCCAGCAGATGTTCTGTGATGTTTTTTAGGTGGGCCAACACCTGTCATTCGAAGGTCTTCATGACCATAGACGTCAGAGCGACAGGCCTGTAGTCATTCTGTCCTGTGTTGGAGGGTTTCTTTGTGACCGGGATGTTGATGGAGCATTTGAAGCAGGAGGGAACTTCACACAGCTCCAGGGATCTGTTGAAGGTCTGCATGAAGATTGGAGCCTGTTGGTCAGCACAGGCTTTAAGACAGGATGGAGACACACCATCTGGACCCGATGCTTTCCTGGTCTTATGTCTCTGGAAAAGCCAGCTCACATCCTCTACATGTATCTTGAGTGCAGCCTGAGTATCGGGGGGGGGGGGAGTAGGGGGTTGTCAGAGGTGTGAAGGGGGCTGTTGTCGTTGGGCTGGAGTGGGTGGGGTGTGTCAATTTGTCTCTCTCAAACTTGCAATAGAAGACAATCAGGTCGTCAGCCAGATTTTGTTTGCCTCAGCCATAGAGGGATGGTCCTCTATAGTTTGCAATGTCTTGCAGGCCCTCCACACTGACATACGGTCGTTGTTTATTATAAACAGATTAGCAGTGACACACACACACACACACACACACACACACACACACACACAAAACGTTACTGTTTTGAAAAGAGGACAGCTATAAGATACACTCACTGAATAGAGCATGTGTGTGTGTGTGCGTGTGCGCGTGTGCGCGCGTACGTGTGGCACCGTGCCGAGTAATATTAAATGTTAACCTATGCATATAATATCAGTCTAGATAATGTCATATATTTGGATTGCAGTCCAACACCAATGTTGTCGAATCATTGCAGCTAAATGTTAGTAACCTGAATCAGTGTATTTGCTGTCTTGAACACACCCCATTTCTCCTGCGAACAAATGACTTGATCCACTTACTCATGAATTCATGATTATATTATATAATTTTCAACAAATAAATTTGTTACATTTTGTTTTACAAAGTTAGGAAAGCGTCAGAATCAGAATGCTTTATTTATCCCTGAGGGGAAATTGAGTAAGCAATGATTAAGTCAAGCCTGAAGTTGCCCTACACAAAAAATAATGATCCCAGTCTCTTCCACGCAGTGAGGCATACAGTTTATTAATTAAACACTGGTATCGGATCGGCACTTGGTATTGGCTGATACCCAAAGCCTGGGTATTGGTACCGGGACTGAAAAGTCGGATCGGTGCATCCCTACTAATGGGCATCATCTACTGTGTGACTCTCAAGTATCCACAAGCCATGAAGTATTCCTTTAAGTTTCTACATAGAGTGGTGATGAAGATCAAACCAGACCAAGCCTCTGCCTGAATACACAGATGAAGAAACGAACTCCTGAGGTGCAAACTGTAAAACATCTGTGTGCTTGGTTGTCAATTAGAATGTATGTTTCATCATGCCTTTGTTTCAGAATTAACACATGTACTAAGTCGAATGCATTGACTCATGCACTCAAATGTATGCAATGAAGAAAAGGACTGAAAACATTTGCTCAATAGCCTTTTTTAAAAAAAAATTTCCCCAGTTTCTCATGTGGAAGAGTTCCTGTTAAGAATTTTGCTGTTTATTATTATTTTTTTTTAATATTCACTTAAGCAAACTTTGAGCAGTCATTCATTTTGTTGGACCGATTATAATGAGAGCTGATGGTCTCGACTGTTCTCTGCTTAGGCAGATGATTTTTTGTTGTTGTTTTGTTTAACATAGTGTTTAACATTTCTTGTTTAATATGTTTAATAGCTTTCTTGAATGGTTAATGTAATGTATTTTTTTAACATAGAGTATCGTGCTTAATATCATTAGTTTAACAACTTGTATAACTTCGCTTTTTGAGCTGAAACAAAGCTTATCTTCAAGTTGAGTCATGTTTTTAAGGCAGCAATTGAACTTAAGTTTTTAAGTTGAAGCACATGGATTACTGAGCCACTGATTGGTCCCGCAGAGATTTCCTTGGGAGATAGCCATCACAGAGAAAAGTCTCGATGTCTCCCTGTAAACTCACTAATAATGTTAAGGCATAAGAGATTGCCTGAGGCTACCAGCATGGGAATAAGAAGGGGTAGAAACATAAACATGTATTCATTTTAATTTATTTTTTCATTTATGGATGCATTTTTTGTTGTTGAATGCATCTAATTCTATGGGAGAACACTATAAGAAAGAAGTTTGGTTTGGTGATACTGGTGTTTTGAATGAGGGCAGTGGATAGAGGATCATGTTTTATCACTGCAGCCTCATAGATCTGGCACAAAAATGCATATATCCCGGAAACATAACCTGACACGCCAGATGGTTTGTTACACATAGTCCAAATTTATAGTCACACGATTAAGCAGTGGTAGGAATGCAGTACTGCAGCGGTGCCTTCAGGTCAAAGTTTAGGGATTCCAATGGCAAAGACAGGTATTTCCATTACAGAAGTCATACCATGCTTTTTGGGTTTTTCCCCTTTCCTTTAGTATGTTATGTAGCTGGGACGTGCATGTAAAACATCTGCAGAGTAACAAAGGCCAAAGTCCATGCCAAAAGCAGTTATTCTCTCTGGCAGATAACACTGAAACACCTCGTCTGTAGTCCAGCATATTCTTCCATTACTTATCTACATCACTATGTAAACTCCTCCTAGGCTGTAAGGCTGCACGTAGAATCTATGGTCACTCATGATCAAAAGTTATTAAAAGAATTTAGGTCCGCGGTGGTGTAGTGTTCTAAGCATCGGCTTTGTGTCGATGCAGTTGCCCACTGGGGACCAGGGTTCGTGCCTCGGCCTCGTCAGATCCAACTATGGCCGGATTCGATGAAGCAGCAATAATTGTGTTGCATATCTCGGCAACATTGGTCAGCCGACCAATGACGTCGCTGGTAAACACAGAGGTGGGAGTTCCCTATTGACTGTGGATCTGCACAGCAGTTCGCAGGCTAATAAACGTGATATACTGCTGCTCAGGGATACTATAGAAGCACCGAATTCCAAAAAATTCCAACTCACATACACCAGCGCTAATAGCCACACGCAGCTACAGTGAAAACTATTGGGGTCTTCAGAGAGTTGGTCGTAACTGAGGTGCATTTATAAGGGGTATCAAGCCCAGACTATCCGGTGATCATGGCAGCAGTGTTTGTAGTCAGGTAATTATTTCATATAAAAAATAAAATAAATTCGTGCTATTTAACGGTATAAAGAATCAGGGTTGGAAAACTCACGGGGATCACCAGCGGGTGGGAAACCGGATGTGGGTATGTGTCCTGGTCGGTCAGGGCGCCTGTTCGGGGGGTAGGGGGAACTGGGGGGAATAGCATGATCCTCCCACGCACTACATTCCCCAGGTGAAACACCTCACTGTCAGGTGAAAAGAAGTGACTGGCGACTCCACATGATTTGGAGGAGGCATGTGATAGTCTGCAGCCCTCCCCAGAATGGCAGAGGGGGTGGAGCAGTGACCAGGATGGCTCGGAAGAGTGGGGTAATTGGACGGGTACAATTGGGGAGGAAAAAAGGGGGCAAAATCAAAAAAAAGAAAGCAGTGGACTTTTATGGATGGGGGGGGGGCTTAAAGAGACAACTAAAATAAGCTAAAACGACTTGTGTCAGACAGGATGAACTGAGGGGCTGCATAAAGGGCCAGTATAAGATAAATAAGGATTTATTTTGAGCTGTGAATCATGCAGTTCTACTCTAGTGGAGCACCAGAATAAAAATGTAGCGCTAGAATGAGCGTGACATGGCCACCTTAATTAAATTGACAGCATTATCAATCCCTGATATCAGAATCAGAAATACTTTATTCATCCCCGGGGGGGAAATTGAATAAAGTATTTTAGCGAATTCAGGGGGCAGCTTGGAAACCGCCGCAGCCAGGAATCGAACTCGGGTATCCCAGGCCACGGGCGATATATGCTATGCTGTTGCATTGAAACCCATTCTCGTGAGAAATTACCTTATTTCTCATATATCTTAACCGATGCTAACTTGATTATGCAGAAGCACGTACATTAACTACTTGGGGTGCCATAGTAGATAGTTATAGAACTTGAAGGCTCCATGTGTCTCACTGCATGTGTCTCACCGCAGGCCAATGAGGTTGTACATGGAAGCTAAGCTTACATTAGCTACATAAGAGACATGATGCTGCAGATTTTTCTGTTTATTTCTGCAGTGTGACTGCATAGTCATGGTTCAAAGCAAGTGAGGTAGTAGTGTTTTCTTTCACTTTCCTTTTGGTTTGCTGTAGGTGGGGATGATGTGTGTGTGTGTGTGTGTGTGTGTGTGTGTGTGTGTGTGTGTGTGTGTGTGAATCACTTTTGGTTTTTAGTTGTGACAAATAAACTGTTTGATTCTCTTTCTCATGTCAGCTGTCTGTTTCTTTATTTTATTAAGCGCTAAATTAGGGAAACCAAAGTGCTCAGTTCCAATATCTCCAAGTTGCAATAGGCTTTCAACTTTCTATATCTCATTTTAATAACCTTGAGCTTATATCAGTTTTTTTTTCATTTGTTCTACAATGTTTTCATATTTTTTTGCTCAGTTTGTTTGCATATCAAAGATGCAAGTATCGGTAAATGACTGTGTCGCTGGAGTGTGCTAAAGATGATGCTGAGTTAAGTGTCTCCCTAAATCTGACAGGCAGGTTAGCAACTTTAAACAGGCACACTGTGGAAATGCAATTATGCAGAAATTTCTCATTTGGAATGGCAAAAATTGTTCTTCCTTTTGCAGTCAGTAGTATGTAGACGCAAGGTCCTATACCCTGCAATAACACGTTGATTAGGGAAATAAGAGTTTATACAGGCTTCACTGGAGAATGTGTTGAAGCCCAGTGAGACGATTCAGCAGAGTGTTTTAAATACCGAAGTGATCAGTAAAATTTTTGTCTAAATGATGATTGACATTTTAATGAGGTCTGGGTTAAAAAAAAAAGGTGAACCTATTCTTTTTCAGTGTGTAATTTCAGAAGAGTTTGCACTCCATCACAGGGCCCAGCATTCTCACACACAGGCATGCTATAGCTACCTATGAGCTTCACCTGCCAGCAGCTTCACCTGCCAGCACGGCTTTCTGCAATAGTGAGTGTGTGAAATGATCCCTGCCAACCAACCAAAGTAACTTCCCTGGCCAGCTGGACAAACACCTGGGTGTGTGTGTGTGTGTGTGTGTGTGTGTGTGTGTGTGTGTGTGTGTTCCAAGGCAGTTCTGAATAATCATTTATATCCAATTGTCAGTTGCTCCTCATGTAAAATTAGAATAAAGCTCGACAGAAATGGGGCCCATACTCTGCGGCCATAGCCTATACAGGCCTGCCTTAGTACCCCTTCTGTTTATTCTATTTCCATTATGCTCCTACTTGATCTCTGTAGAGGTAGCTCTGTCGAGCATAGCACTCTTCCAGAGCCTATACGGCTGCATTTGTATTGAGGGCTGAGGAGAGATTTCTTGAGCCAATGTAGCCCTGGGCATGCTTTCAGGGGGCTTTGGGCTGGGTCTTTGAAGCAAGCTGGGAGGGCCTGACCGATGCAGGGCTATCTACCCTCTGTGTGTTTGACTTTCTTTCTCTTCCTCTACATCTGTGAAAGAGGGAAATTTTGAACGTGATTCTGCATATCAACTCGTGTTCAAATTCCCAATTGTCTGTTGTTAGAAAGCCTTTTCCTAATATACAGAGTTACTTTGTGTACTTGTCCAAAACTTCTCATGCTTAAATTCACACAGTGCAATTCAGGCAACGTGTGCAGGTCAATCCCCATGGCACTGAAAACTGCATAAAACATCGAAGCGCAGCTTGCAATAATATGCCCGATAGGTTTCCCTTTCCTCTCAGCGTAGTCTAGATGCTCGACTAAAGGAATAGCTGTTAACAATGGTGTGATTATTTTTCTCCAGACTGATATGGCCATGGCCACCCCCCCCCCCGCTTCCCTTCCGGCTTAGTTTGCAGAAATCTACAAACCAACATGCTCTCTTTCTCTTCGTGATGACCTGCTCGCTCGAAGAACCGCCATATCGAAGACTGCATGTACCCAATGTGGCCAGTGTGTTGAAAAATTCCATGACTATTCTTGCATGCCGGGTCATTTTATTCTCCTTACCTGTGTGATGTCTTGGTTTTTTTCTTCCTGTGCCCCAGACACGGAGTCGAGAATGTCCTAATAACTTCCCATACTGTATGTGTTGCTTTTCATCAAGGCTGAGGAAAGCTTGCTGTCGGGCCCCTGTGACTAGCCTACCCTACAGTATCATTGCTATGGTAAAAAGAATGGTTTCCATGGCAACTGCCTTATTAGCGCTGGCCTGTTGCTGTAGCCGAGATGTTAGATGTTGCCTGTATTCAGGTTTCCGACGTATGACAGCAGCATTGGCTCACTACTAACAAGATTCTGGTTATGTATACACACACACACACACACACACACACACACACACACACACACACACACACAGAAAATTTTAAACTCACACCTACTCATGCATTAGCACAGAGCCGACCCATTAATTTATGGAGCTTTATCATTGCATAAGGCATCAACAGAGTATAGTGTTGGGTCAGCAGTGTACATGCACTGTTTTACTACACAAACACTTCTGAAACCAAGATCACCAAAATCACCAAAGACATCCTTCAGCAATCTCTGCTGTCACTTGTTCTACTATCCGGGTCCACACCCACAACAGCGGAAACCTTTGGGGTAATGAAATAAGACTCACTGTTGACTTTATTTGATTCTTGGCTTCAAAACATGAGCTTATACTTCGAGTTGCATAATGACAACACTCCAAAGGCTTGTCAACTCATATGTCGACCAGGATAATGTGTGTGAAAATCTGCTGCCTGAAAACGGAGAATATACAAATAAAGACATAATTTCCACATTAGATAGGCTTGTGTCTCATGCCACCCTATGGCTAAATTATTAATTTACTGCATAATTCAACAAAGCTTTATTTATCCTTTGCACAGGTTTTTAATCTTTGCCAGTGATGACTTTGTTTCAATATTAATGAAACCTGCCCTTTAACAAAGACATCATCCCTGGCAGCGGGAATGGGCACAGGGTTCAAACAACACAGAATGAGCCATGACTTTTGTCATTACAGCTCACTGCTGCAAGCTCACCTTGATGGTGCGTTCAGAAGTTCCTGTTGTGTGCACTCACATCACACACACACACACACACACACACACACACACACACACACACACACACACACACACACACACACACACACATATGCATGCACCAACTGGGTGATGGGACTTAGCTGCATACCAGTTAAATACTGCTTCGATTTTCACAATATTGCAGGTTATTTTTATTGTTTAATATTTATGGCAGTGGTTAGCATGGTCGCCTCACAGCAAGAAGGTCCTGGGTTCGAACCCCGGGCTTGTCCAGCCTTGGGGTCATCTCGGGCGTCCTCTGTGTGGAGTTTGCATGTTCTCCCCATGCCTGCGTGGGTTTCCTCCGGGTGCTCCGCTTTCCTCCCACAGTCCAAAGACGTGTAGGTCAGGTGAACCGGCTTTACCAAATGTGAATTTGTTGGCCCTGTGATGGACTGGTGGCCTGTCCAGGGTGTCTCCCCACCTACCGCCCAATGACTGCTGGTATAGGCTCCAGCATCCCACGATCCCAATTGGGATAAGCGGCTTGGCTTGGATAATGGCTGGATGGATGTTTATGGCAATCATATTTATTCATCCTACTATTAGATTGACAGTTACTTATCATACTGAGATACTTGATTTGTGGCACACCCTGCATATCATTGTTCATATTGTTCCCTTGTTGACCTCTGTGTCCGTGTCTTTTACCAGCAATAGTATCTGTTATCTTCCTAAAAATTCTGTGAAAGGAGGTCACAACCCAAATAATGAATGATCTACTAAAATATTGGAAGCACAGTTCTCCGACAAAAACATCATTCATTTCTCTCACTTAATCCCACTTTAAAGATATACTTTCCCCCTAAGCTGAATTTGGCACATTGTATCATGATTAGGGTGACGAGTACTTGCAAAAAATTGCTGTGACCCACTTAAAATTCAAGATGAGTAGAAGGCAACACGCACACCATTTGCTTTGTCTCTATAGTATATGTACGGGCCTGTCCTCCCCAAAACATGTGTTGGTTTATGTAAAAAAAAAATTTTTTTATTTTCTCCCCAATTGTGTCCAGCCAATTACCCCACTCTTCCGAGCCGTCCCGATCTCTGCTCCACCCTCTCTGCCAATCCGGGGAGGGCTGCAGACTACCACATGCCTCCTCTGATACATGTGGTGTCGCCAGCCGCTTCTTTTCACCTGACAGTGAGGAGTTTCGTCAGGGGGACATAGCATGTGGGAGGATCATGCTATTCCCTCCTAGTTCCGCCTCCCCCCTGAACAGGCGCCCCGATCAACCAGAGGAGGGGCTAGTGCAGCGACCAGGACACATATCCACATCCGGCTTCTCACCCGCAGACACGGCCAATTGTGTCTGTAGGGACACCCAACCAAGCCGGCGGGAACACAGGGATTTTAATCGGCGAGCCCCGTGTTTGTAGGCAACAGAATAGACTTCTACGCTAACTGGACACCCCCGCTAAATTTATGTAAATTTTGTATATTTGTGCATGGCTGAATCTAAAGTTATAGGACCCCATGGGGCAATTGTATACTGTAAACTTGGGTTATGTCTTATATATCAACCACTAACCTGAAAAAACAATGTTTTCATTTAGTAATATCAAAGGATTTAGCATGTGTACAACTACAGATATTGTATGTTTTGACAGTTGAGGGAATCTTAAATGAATTAGCTGTTGTGTATATGTGATCATCGACACACCAACACAGGTTCTTGCAGCCAAAACGTTGACTCTTTTTAATAAATCAACGCAGAGGTGATAAGTGTGTGCGGGAATTGATCTTTTTCTGTTGAATTACCCACTTAAAACTCAACCAGAAGACTGAGGTTTATTTCATCAATGAAATTAAAACACTGGGCAGATATATAGAGTTAGTGAAAAAAGACAGCTTGTTTTTGCCTTAGGATGGACTGGCGAATCTGTCCGCCTTCCATCCAGAGTGTTGATGGACTTGAAAACTTTCCAGCTCAAATCTCTGGCTTTTATTTCCGCGTGTAGCAAACCTGACCAATCTGGCACTTAAATAAGCCCAAACAAACTTCAAATGTAACTTCAAACAGGATCTAAGTTCATGTGAAAAGCGACTTGTAGATATGGGCAGGAAGGCAAGTGGCAGGCAAGGATCTACGGGGTGGCAAGGGGTGGCAGCTGCCACCTCTGGGACACAGTCTTGCCACCCCTGTTGCCACCCCATTGAAAATCAGATAAAATGTTTTTAAAGTATATTTTATGTACATGCATGGTGAAGGTCAATGAGACCCGCACCAAACTCATCTCAAACAGTAGAGAACAAAATACATTCGATGAAATCCGAGTTTTGAATAGTAATACGTTTAGAATAATGTCCATTGCCCCCCTCCTTGAACCTCATGCCACCCCTTTGCCACCCCAGGAAAAAATCTCTAGATCTGCCACTGGCAAGTGGCACCTGAAAAGATAGCATTTGAGAAAACTGGCACCTTCTATCTGGTAATAATTCTATTTATCCTATTCAGTAAATGAACAAGACAGACAAAATTGAAATTTATAGTCTATTTAGATATTCCTTATGCAGAAAGCATAGCATGGTGCAACCCCCCCTCCCCCTTTTTTCTCCCCAATTGCATCCAGCCAATTACCCTACTCTTCCGACCTGCCCCAGTCGCTGCTCCACCCCCTCTGCTGATCCGGGGAGGGCTGCAGACTACCACATGCTTCCTCTGATACATGTGGAGTTGCCAGCTGCTTCTTTCACCTGACAGTGAGGAGTTTCGTCAGGGGGACGTAGCACGTGGGAGGATCATGCTATTCCTCCCAGCAGAGGTGGAAAAACCCAGTCCAGAAAGTAAAAACCTTAACCGTGTCTTTACTCCATCCATGTATTAAACCAGCTGATTTGGGAAACTAGTCAGTACAATCTGATGGTTTAGTACATGGGTGGAGTAAAGACACAGTTAGGGTTTTTACTTTCTGGACCAGGTTTTTCCCCCTCTGCCCCCCCAGTTCCTCCCCCCTGAACAGGCGCCCCGACCGACCAGAGGAGGCGCTAGTGCAGCGACCAGGACACATACCCACATCCGGCTTCCCACCCGCAGACACGGCCAATTGTGTCTGTTGGGATGCCCACCCAAGCCAGAGGTAACACAGGGATTCAAACCGGTGATCCACGTGTTCTTAGGCAATGGAATAGACCACTACACTACCTGGATGCCCAAAGGTGCATTTTTTTGTTGATCTATAAACCAAGGGCCCTGATGAGGGAAACTAATTCACCTTTATTCAGGAACATTGTCCGGGAACTCCCTTAGATATCAGGAACATGTTAAAATCACGAGAATTAACAGAACTGTTGAGAACTAACAACAAGCCCAGTTGTTATGACTTATCCATATCTGCCTAGTTGGAGATTAGGAGCCATCCAGCTTTGAATATTTGATCATATACTTAAGGTAACTGCATCACACCCCCTGAATGTATGTACAGTAGCTGGCTATCAGTGACTTAGCACAGGAATCTTGTATAAGGTTTAAAAATTACATTACCAAAGACTCGATTATACAGAATACAGAGTGTAAAACAGTTTGGATTCCAATTGGACTCCTGTGGGACAAGTGAAGAGGTCCCCTAAAGCAGCATTAACACGGCTTCTATCTGGCAGCAAGGAGGAAACCCAGTCTGCAGCACTACAATAGAAACCAACCCAGTATTTGAGATGTTTAAATAGGAGAGAATAATGCCGGTCCAGAAAGTTGCCCCAAAGATATGCACTCGGAGAACTTGAACAGAGAGGACTTGAACTGCATCAACAGCTAAAAGCAAGTCCTTCCCCACTTTAAGAAGAGGCATTTCAGTGGTATGCAGACCTCTAAAAAATGACTGAAACTTTTCACAGAGACCATCATTGCTCAATAAGGCACCAATTACTTAGCTGATAGTTATTCCATAACATAGGAGCGCAACTTCTCAGGGCAGAGAATGAAGGATCAAAGGCCATTGCACACTGTTGTCAGCTGATGCAAGTCAGGAACGATGCTTTTATTCATTTCAGTATAAAGCCCCAAACCCGCAACAGCTACCCATGCTTTAGTGTACGTCTAATTGACGAGCTGCAAATTCCCAGAACGCTGTCCTATTCCCAGGTGCTGACGCTCCTACACACATAATTTCTATGGGAAAAGGGTTTTTTTTCTGGTTGTGCAGAGCAATGCTAAATAGAGCACCTTTCATATCTTGACGGGTGTCAGCTGGTGCTTCCGGCATGCGCTACAAGCAGCACATGACTCAAGTCGCTGCAGCACGTGTGTGTCGGCCTCAAGTTTCTTAAGGAAAAGTTTAAAAAAAGTTGTTCTGAAAGTAAACAAGGGAATGTTAGTGGATAGAGGGGAAATAATGCTAATTACAATACACTGATAGATATTTTCAAGGGTTTCCTTCATAAATTTTGTGTATAAAATGTCAAGGGCACAAGTAGGGGAGCTTCATCTTGGCTGTGATCTTGATCAATGAGTCTGCTGAAGCAATATCAAATAATTCTAACAAGGCAGTAATCTGAATGGAGACATCTTGAGATGAGGTGATCTGCGATCTGATATAAGTAATTTTGTTTACGAAGATGCGTAGATATTCATATTTGTCAAGGGACTGATCAATACTGGTACTAAGGAGGGCATTTGTGGTGCATTACGGTATTGGCCTCCAGCATCTAAGTTCCAGCATGACAGGGGTGGAGGCTGTTCTTCCTGAAAAGAACAGGCCTGCCTCAGAATGATTAGATCAGACAAGATAAGATAAGATAAAACATTATTGATCCATGTAGGGAAACTGTAGTGTGCGGAAGCAGCAGACATAAACGCTGCCAAAGACAATCAAATGTGGTGCTAAACAGCAAATGCTATGTAAATATTGCTGCACATTGTAAATTCTTGCAAAACAACATACAGTAATAAATGCTGCACATAATATACATAGTAAAGAGCGAAGGCAATGCCATGGATTATGTGCTTATGTGTAATAATAATCAATAAACAAACTATCGTTGTCAGATGAAAACCACATATCTGCAACTGAAACATCTATCCATCCATTATCCAAGCTGCTTATCCGAATTCGGGTCACGGGATGCCGGAGCCTATCCCAGCAGTCATTGGGTGGCAGGCGGGGAGACACCCTGGACAGGCTGCCAGTCCATCACAGGACCGACACATTCCCACTTAGGGACAATCTTTAGTATTGCCGATTCACCTGACCTACATGTCTTTGGACTCTGAGAGGAAACCGGAGCAACTGGGGAAACCCACGCAGACACAGGGAGAACATGCAAACTCCACACAGAGGACGACCCAGGATGACCCCCAAGGTTGGACAACCCTGGGGTTCGAACCCAGGACCTTCTTGCTGTGAGGCGACTGCGCTAACCACCACGCCACCGTGGTGCCCTGCAACTGAAACAAGTGAAACAAATTACTGTTTCACCATTTTTTTAACCAAACATTACATTTTTACAGGCATTGTAAACCATTTTTCCGGGAACACTGAGGTGTTTACAAGTCACAAAGAGGCACATTTTCATTGGGTTTTTTGTGATAAAAAAGAGAATTGCCAAATTTGTAGAAATGTTGTTCTTTCCAGACAGCGATGAATTGAGAGTCACGTCCAAAACAGAAACGATAAAAACAAAAAGACAATTACACAACAAGAAGCATCTGGGTTGTCAATAAAATCAAATTCTAAGCCTGCATTTGCATGTAAATAGATGATTGTGTAACCCACATCCATGATGGAAAACAGAAAGGGGGGCCTGAGATGATTTTATTGGTGGATGTGGATTACTTTTTACGGCGTGAGATGGAGTCCTATTTGAAAATCCTGCATTGCTGTTTCCACTTACATGGCTCGCAGCAGAGCGAGGTAAAATGTGTGTGTTATAGCAGCTCTATGTCATCTCACTGGAGATGCTGAGAATCTATGAGGAAGGATGGTTTGAGGCAGTGTCCAGTTTTTGTATAGTGCTGTCGCCAGTGGCTGTGAGGTTGCCCAGGCGTATCTGTATGATAAATGTGGTGAAAGAGACATGGGGGGGGGGGGATCCTTGAACACAGTGAGGGAACCACTCCATTTCCAAAAGTGGAAAGGAACTTCTCTCGTGGTATACTCTCTCATTTGACATACATATGGCGGGGCATCCTGCTGTGAAAGATCTGATGCACTCAAGACTATCTGAGGAAGTGGGTGACCCAGTTCTTTCTCTCTCTCCACCTCAGATCTGGGCTGAATTTTGCATTTTGAAACAAAAAAACAAAAAAAGATTTACAAGACCTATGGCTTATGCACAAATAAGGATAGGTGATAAAGATAAACCCCTGAGGAGTCACTGTGTCAAAGCGAGATACCACCAGGGTGAAGTACATTTCAAAATGGTATTGAAGAATAACTTCGTCTAGAGTTTGACCCAATTAACACTTGTATTTTCATGCAGTCCGCATCTGGATGTGTTATCTGGGTAATGATCTGGCATTTATAGCTAGAGTTTGATATGAATTCTTGTCTGCATAGTTGTCATCTCGTCTCATTTTACATATGCACTATGCAGAGAAAACGCAGTTGTAAAGATAGATAGTCTCGAGTAGTTTTGCCGCAATCACTCTTGCAACTGCTGTGAATGTTGCTAAAGTGACTTGTGTTTAGTCGTGGGTGTGGTCCGTGCCAAACTTTTGGTTGAGTCTGAAATGGTTATCATCAGAACGAGCCGCTATGCATTTAACCATTGGCTGAAGAAGTTTCTTTCTATACCCGTGGAGTGCTTTCTCACTGATGCAAGGCCACCATATTTTTTTGTTATGCAGTTAACATCCTGGGATGCAGATTGCATGTTAATACCAGGTGTAAAATGGGGCCACGGTACTCCAGATGATGAAGTGTATGTGTGCATTAGCATACTATATATAAGTCCATCTCCATTCCCCCTCTATATGTATGTGGGTGTGGATACATTTGAACTGCATTGAACTTTGCTATAACAAGCACAAAAGCAATCACTCTCAATGACCAATCACACCCTCAACCTGAGGCCTGCACTAGTGCTCATCATCTCCAAACAGCTCCATTTCCAGCACTGCAGGCATTATCTCATGTGTCATTAGAGACCTGAAACTGTTGTGGTTTAGTTTGGATATGGAAGCAGAGAGTGCTTAACTAATCACTTATTTGACCAATTGCATTGATTGCATAGATCGCAATGCGTACAATCTAGTCATCAAACAAGTAATCAGTAGTCATTAAGTCATTTTGTCCAAACCATGGAAGACTCCATCCAACCTCTGAAACACCATCCATATATTTGTGCTGACATGCATAGATGAACACAAAGTAAGATGAGCGTGCCAATAAAACCACAGGTAACAGTTTGTCTCGTGTTCTGACCCGTCTCATTGGCTCCCTACCCCTCCATTGGGTCGTTGGTTAGCACAAAGGCAGTACGTATCCCCTTCTCTGCCAGTTATTTCATATTATAGCCATCACCGGTGAAATTGGCTGTGTAATGACAGTGGTGGCTCAGACGCTGCTGTGGAAGCCTCAAATGAGCTCTAATTGACCTGTAATAGCTCTTTCATCTATCAGGCTTCTGGCTCCACACCGGGCCTCCTCTGAAGCCCACTCATACTCCATTCTCTTCACCCGTCCTCACCCCTTTTCTCCCTGCTGGAGGAGGAAACAAAGCGCTCCCTGGTTTCTCCTGAGGTCATGGTCGAGTTGCAGCGTTGCATTGCCTACAGACAGTGATTAGAGGGAGTGGATTAGTTTTAATGACTCTATGCTGTACTCTGAGGCAATGCAGGTATTTGTATTCACACCTGGCAGATGAGTTGCAAGGCCACAATTCCTCATGTGAAGAACTGTGGAGACTGCAATTTTAAAGGCTTCAGTGTAATTTGTGGTTGTCAGTAATTGTGTAGAAAATCCTGATAAGATAATAGTTTGTTCTTATATGACTACCAATAACACTACCACTACTACTTCCACCACCACTACTACTAAAAGTAATAACGATGATGATGATGATAAAAATTGTGAATTTTTATTACTATTGATACTACAGAACTTCTCGACACAGCAGTGCTGTGATTTGTCCTTGGGCTATTTTGCCAAACATCCTTGAGTCTGTGTCTGGAAGTGAAAGGGAGTCTTTTCAGCGATATGGCTTTTTGAACACGACACAGAGAGGTAGAAATGGGGGTCATTTAATGGCAGATAGAAAACGCATCAAGGAAGACACTCAATATGAGAAACTGAATTTGCTGGCGTCTGAGCCACAGAGCTCGGCATTGAATAAATATTGAGAGGAGAGGATGAGCAGAATACTGCGTCGGCTCTTCTTTAATCCAACGGGATTGGATCTTACCTCCTTTCCACAGGAAGTGCTCACCGCTACCGTCCCCTGCTCCCTGCCGCTCGCCCACTCTCACTTTCAATTATTAGTTTTCCTTTCCTTTTCTTTTTTTGAGAAGATGACCAGCAAAGATGGAAGAGACAAGACGATATGATGCATATCAAATAAATCAAATACTCATGGGTAGATTTCCTTCTGATTAGAGTCGGTTGTCAATGGTGAATGGAGCAGCAACAGAGGGCCGAAGGGGCACGCGGCCCTGATAACAGGCAATCAGTGGGTGGCAGAGGTCAGGCTTTTCGAGTCCGTAAAAGCCTTTGCTGGTGTAATATCAAGTGGGATTTTGTACGATTGGATATGACTTGTCTTGGTAGTGAAGACGCACATACAAATGCATGTGCACGTATGCACACAGAACAAAGCCGTGTGGCATGTATGGGAAACAAAATGAAATGGAAAAGGGGGGGGAGAAGCAAAAACAAAGGAAGTTCTCATGTGCACATGCACGCACACACACAATCTTTGAAGCCTTGCTCTCCTGTAGGAGCTGTATTGGATTTTTTTTCCAGTGACACTGCTCAGAGGCCATGTTCAGCTTGTCTTGCTACATTTGTTTGATTTTTTTTTTAATTGTTTTTTTTTTTTTTTGGATATACTTTATCAATCCCCATGGGGAAATTCATGCGCTGCATTTAACCCATCCTAGCTGTGTAGTTAGGAGCAGTGGGCAGTCAACATGCAGCGCCCGGGGACCAACTCCAGTTCTTTTTCCCATTGCATCGGTCAGGGGCACAGACAGGAGTATTAACCCTAACATGCATGTCTTGTTGATTTAAGACATACTTTATAAAGGGTTTATAAATTTAGACGAGGTTACTAATTATTTTATGAAAGGTTAAAAACTAATTTGTTAATGCATTATAGATTAGCATTCATCTTCATCCACTTCTCCGGGGTCAGGTCGCGATGGCAGCAAGCTAAGTAGGGCACTCCAGATGTCCCTCTCCCAAGCAATGCCATCCAGCTCCCCCTGGGGGATCCCAAGGCGTTCCCAGGCCAGATTGGACATGTAGTCCCGCCAGTGAGTTCTGGGTCTACCCCAGGGTCTCCTCCCAGTTGGTTATAGATTAGTAATAAGATGTAATTATGCATAAATGCATTATCAAAACATTAACTCTCTCTCTTGCGCTCTCTCCCTCATACAAACAGTGATGATAGGCTCTCCTTTTAATCTAGTGAACAGACCTGATGTTCACATCCAACTTCTTCCTTTTAAAAATGGTATCAGAAAGAGTAACGACGACATGATGAATTTTACATAAAATTCTGCTTCATTGAATTGGAAATATGAAAGTCTAAACTGTATTTCGGTCATGCATTTGAGAAAACCTGCCCGCGGCACACGAAGACAACAGACTCAAATCTGAAACTAACTTGTGACTGCACCCTGATCGTGGCTCTTTGCAGCGTGTGCAGCTGCTCTGTGCGCTCTTGTTGGTTAAAGCCTGGCCGACGCTACAAGATTTTTCAAATCTTAATGGATGTTGAAAATGTGAGTGAGCTAATACATGACGACATATCATGATACATTTCACAATGTTTTGGTCGTCTGGTGTGTAGAGAGCACACACACGTAACGATTTGGCTAAAACAGCACACCACACATTAACAGATTTCATTCACAATCAACAACAATCAACCATAGTCCCTGACTCTCAAAACCAGAATTCCCGCAAGTCTTTCACGATCAAGCCTTGCTCAAACATGCCTTTCACAGATGCCACTATGGCATAGTCCATTCTATAACCCAGACCCAGCCTTAGTTGATGCAAATCATTCCCACATTATAACATCTAGCTCTTCTCCAGACATGGCAAAAACATTCAAATATATCCTGGCAGTGCCCAGCACAATCTTGATTCTTTCCAAGTTCCCCTTTATTTCAGCAGTGCAATTTATGACCATGGCAATGAATGCCAAAAATCTTTTCTTGTCCATGCAGATATTCTGGTCAACTCCATTCTTTTTCTGCTCTGGTTCTTTTTTGCACTTCCACCATGTTGTCATTTGTCTTTGGCATAAAACAATCCTATTTCGGCTCTCATCTTGTTCATTTTCTCTCCCTTAATTCTTTTGGACACTGTGCCTGACCCCATAATCATGATTTCCCTTGCAGTGCAGGCACTTTGCTTGCGCTTTCTCAACTTCACAGTCTTCAATATTGCAGTTGTCCTTCAAGTCAAGTCCATTTTATTTGTGTAGCCTAATATCACAAATTACAAATTTGCCTCAGGGGACTTTACATCAACACAACATCCTGTCCTTAGACCCTCGCATTGGATAAGGAACAACTCCCTAAAAAAACTCAGGGAGAAAAAATAGGAAGAAACCTCAGGGAGAGCAACAGAGGAGGGATCTCTCTCCCAAGACGGACAACGTGCAGTGGATGTTGTGGTTACACAGTTGACAGAATACTACATTGAAGGAGGAAAACAGAATTATAATGGAGTTATAAAATTTATGAAGATAATAATGAGGAGGATGCCAAGCAGCATCCAGACACCACCGGAACAGCCCAGGACCTGAGCCATGTGACCACCATCACCATGTTAAAAAAAAAAATCTCCCACATCTTCTGACTCTATTACATATGGCAGCAAAATGTACATATTCTTGACAGGCCGCATTTCTTGGCTCCATTTGAAGGAGACTTTGCAAAGGGACAGCCTTGGTGCACCATTGTGACGTAACTGGTCTTCAAATGCAGCCTTCGAAGGAAGTGGCCGCTGAATTGGGACACAGCCTACGACTTCTATCACTTCAGTCAGCTTGGCTCCCAATTGGCTAGCGGTCTTTCTCATGTGACAGTCCACAGACTGCATTCTCAGGGTTACCCCCAAGACTACAGAATATCAGATCGGATAAGATCGTAAATATTGAACGTGTTAAATATTTGAAATCGGCGCAGCCACAATGGGCTTGCTAGCAGATCAGGGGAAGTAAAATGCACTCTTGATATACCTCCCACCCACCACAGGTGAATCTGGCAAGATAATCTTTAGAACCATCAAAACATCGGAACTAGTCTGAAGGGGGGAAATTGGGCCCAAAATCGGCTGAATTCTCTTGCAGCGTTGGCCACACATAACATGGACATGGAGTTGAAGTGTGAGCCATTCCGAGAACACCTCATGAGTGCTTTCTCTGGTGTGTTCAGAGCCAGACAGTGGTTAAGTTTAGGGTAAGGGTTAGGTAAGGGTTAAGTTCAGGGCTAGGTAGTGACTTGTGAGGATGTTATATAACAAATGATTTGGCTAGCTCCATTAATCATGTGGTTTCTGAGAGAATGTCTATGATGGCTCTCCACATGTCCCAACCTGGCAACCCACAGAGTCTTTTTATTAGTAAGTTATGGCAGGTTATTACGGACATGCACATAAATGAGTTAATAACCACTTCTAAACTTTTTGTAAAGTATGCCTTATTGTAAAGTTGTATCTGTATTGGCCTCAGTATTGTCACGCAGAACAGTTCTCCTCTGTGTGTGCTTTGACGGGAATATCTCCATCCTGTCATTTAGAGGATTGCTGGCTATTGTTGAGCAAAATAGCTCATAGATGGTAAGCTTAAGAGTTTAGAAAATATCAAAAACCCCTCTCCATTCCTCACTGGGCAATCAGGATCTTGTTGACAACAAAAGATAATGAGACACCGGCCTGTCACAAAAACTGTGAAATGCATTTTCCAATTTCAAATGGATGCCTTTGAGATATTGGGTATTTAAATGCCTTTGGTGTAGGAATGCCAAATGTATCCCTGCCAGGTTTGGTATTGAAGCTCTAACTCATAAATCCTTTGATAAGGGGAATTAATATTTTAAAAATCAACTTAGTCACACCTGTTTCTCCCCCTCCTCTGTGAGGATGGAAGAGATTACTAAATAAAAACTGTCTCCCTAGATGACCTGATTTTGATGTTTATCATGATGTTTAGTTCAGTTGCACCTTAAGAGAAAGCGAGAGACAAACTGAGACGGAGAGAGGAAAAGAGGGGGAATATACTTACATGCTTGTGCAAGTGTGCGATTTAGCTTTAAAGTGCGCTGAGTTGATTGCATGGGTGATTGAATTGATTTAATATCTGACCCAAGAGGAAAAAAAACATGCATAAAAAATTCTATATGGAAGCTTCTTTTTTTTAATGTTCAACTTGTGATTTATATGATTGATTGACTGTAATAGTTGAATGACTTTGAAGTGCTTCAAAGGGACTTGGATGTTTCATAGAGCGAAGACAAGCAATTCCACCAGGATGTATTTTGAGGTATTATGAGTACCGAAGATGTTGATGTACTCAGCTGATATAATATGTAACTTTGAGAAATCGCAGCAAGAAAAAAAAAAAAAGAAGATCCATTGAGGCCCTTACAATCCGTCCGCCCGTCTGTCTATCTGACTGTCTGTCTATCCGTCTGTCCATCTGTCTGTCTACACTGGGCCAAAAATTAAAATGCAACTCTGTTTTTTTGCTCCCTTTTTCATGAGTTGAAGTAAATGATGCCAGATTTTTACTATGCGCTCTGAGCGTAATTCTCAGATTTTGCACACACATCTGTTTACATTTCATATTATTTCATCATATTTAATCTTTTGCCAATATTATCCACCTATCTGACAGGTGTGATCATGCTGATTAAACAGCATGATCACACGGTGTTCATTATGATGGGGAGACTAAAGGGACTCTAAAATCTTCAGTTTTTGCTGCACAAAATCATGCCAGAGATACAAATGTTGAGCGATGTTGTAATTGGCATGCTGATTGCAGGAATGCCCACTAAAGCTGTTGCCAGAATATTGACTGTCCATTTCTCTACCGTACGCTGTCTACAGAGTTGTTTCAAAGGTTTTGACAGTATGGCAAACCGGCCTCACAATTGTAGACTACATGTGACCACAACAGCCTAGGATCGCTACATCCGGCTGTCTCAGGGAGGTTCTTCTATGTGCTTGACATCCGTACCACAGTCTACCCCAGAATGCTTTACGGCACCTTAACCATCACCATTCGGCAAATGGTTACCAGTGATGGCCTCTGGCTTGCTGGAGAATGGTCCTGTTAAGCGATGAATGCCGGTTTCATCTCTATTAGGCAGATGGAAGGTGGTGTGTGTGGTGCCATGAAGGTGAGCGGGTTGCTGTTGCAAATGCTGAGTGGCCCATGGAGTTGGAGTTGGAGTTTGTAGTATAGGCAGGCATATCGTAGGGACCAAGAACGCAATGCAGTTCGTCAACAGCAGAGATACCGGGATGAGATCCTGAGACTCATTGTTGTACCATTCATCCGCCACCATCAACTCATGTTTCAGCATGATAATGCACGGCCACATGTTGCAAGGATCTGTGCAGAATACAGTACATCTGGAAAGTATTCACACCCCTTCACTTTCCCCACATTTTGTTATGTTACAGCCTTATTCCAAAATGGATTAAATTCCTTTTTTTTCTCATCAATCTACACACAATACCCCATAATGACAAGGTGAAAAAGGTTTTGCAGAAATTTTTGCAAATTTATTAAAAATAAAAAACTGAAATATTGCATGTACATAAGTATTCACACCCTTTGCTATGACACTCAAAATTGAGCTCAGGTTCATCCTGTTTCCACTGATCATCCTTGAGATGTTTCTACATCTTGATTGGAGTCCACCCGTAGTAAATTCAATTGATTGAACATGATTTAGAAAGGCACACACCTGTCTATATAAGGTCCCACTGTTGACAGTGCATGTCAGAGCAGAAACCAAGCCATGAAGTCAAAGGAATTGTCTGTGGACCTCCGAGACAGGATTGTATGGAGGCACAGATCTGGGGAAGGGTAAAAAAAAAATTCTACAGCTTTGAAGGTCCCGAAGAGCACAGTGGTCTCCATCATTCGTAAATGGAAGAAGTTTGGATCCACCAGGACTCTTCCTAGAGCTGGCTGCCCAGCCAAACTGAGCAATCGGGGGAGAAGGGCCTTGGTCAGGGAGGTGACCAAGAACCCGATGGTCACTCTGACAGAGCTCCAGCGTTCCTCTGTGGAGATGGGAGAACCTTCCAGAAGGACAACCATCTCTGCAGCACTCCACCAATCAGGCCTTTATGGTAGAGTGGCCAGATGGAGGCCTCTGCTCAGTAAAAAGCACATGACAGTCCACTTGGAGTTTGCCAGAAAGCACCTAAAGGACTCTCAGACCATGAGAAACAAGATTCTCTGGTCTGATGAAACCAAGATTGAACTCTTTGGCCTGAATGCCAAATGTCACGTCTGGAGGAAACCAGGCACCTCTCATCACCTTGCTAATACCATTCCTACAGTGAAGCATGGTGGTGGCAGCATCATGGTGTGGAGATGATTTTCAGCGGCAGGAACTGGGAGACTAGTCAGGATCGAGGGAAAGATGAATGGAGCAAAGTACAGAGCGATCCTTGATGAAAACCTGCTCCAGAGCGCTCAGGACCTCAGACTGTGGGGCGAAGGTTTACCTTTCAACACGACAACGACCCTAAGCACACAGCCAAGACAACGAAGGAGTGGCTTCGGGACAAGTCTGTGAATGTCCTTGAGTGGCCCAGCCAGAGTCCAGACTTGAACCCCATTGAACATCTCTGGAAAGACCTTAAAATAGCTATGCAGCGACGCTCCCCATCTAACCTTACAGAGCTCGAGAGGATCTGCAGAGAAGAATGGGAGAAATACCCCAAATATAGGTGTGCCAAGCTTGTAGCTTCATACCCAAGAAGACTTGAGGCTGTAATCACTGCCAAGGGTGCCTCAACCAAGTACAGAGTAAAGGGTGTGAATACTTATGTACATGCAATATTTCAGTTTTTTATTTTTAATAAATTGCTACAAAACCTTTTTCACTTTGTCATTATGGGGTATGGTATGTAGATTGATGAGAAAAAAAGGAATTTAATCCATTTTGGAATAAGGCTGTAACATAACAAATGTGGGGAAAGTGAAGGGGTGTGAATACTTTCCGGATGCACTGTATCTGGCAGCTGAAAATGTCCCAGTTCTTCCATGGTCTGCATTTTTTACCAGAGATATCGCCCATTGAATATGCTTTGGATGCTCTGGACCGGTGCATGTGACTGCATGTACCAGTTCCTGCCAATGTCAAAAGACTTTGCACAACTATTGAAGTGGAGTGAAATTGCATCCCACAAGGCACAATAAACAGCCTGATCAACTCTATGCAAAGGAGATGTTGTGCACTCTATGAGGCAAATGGTGGTCACAGATACTGACTCGTAATTCTGTTCCATGACCCCGCCTTTTGTTTTGAAGAGGGGCAATCTGTGACCAACTGAGGTGTATTTGTAGATGAAATGATGTGAAATCGATAGATAAGTGCCTGACAAATCATTCTTGAACTTCAGTTTCATAAAATCTTTGAAATCGACTGTTGAATTTAAATTTTTGCTCAGTATGTCTTATTGATAAAAGAAAATGATTTTGATCATGTTTCTCTTCCTCACTCCTGCATGACGTGCATACTTGGTGACGAATGTGAGAACATCTTGACAAAGGTCCATCAGAATGGATGCCTGTTTCCCTCTGATAACTGTCACTCCAATTACAAATGACCAATTTATTGCTTGGATCCATTAAGTCATTTGTAAGACAAAATACATTTGGATTTGAAAGCAGCAGCTAAAATAGACCTCTGGTGACGAGAGACATTTTCTGTGGTTTCCAAGTGTTTTTCATTAATTTCATAATTTAAGACTAATTCAAGGCTTCAAGTTACAAACAAAGGTTTACATGCAACACATATCCTTTATAATACCTCCTCTCACTGGTGTACCCAAAAACAACACATAATCCACGAATATCCAAATTATGAATGCTTTTACTGGTAGAATTGGCCGGCAGCCATACCAGCATGTACCCTGGCTCTGCCAAAGGATAGAAGCTAAGCAGATATGGGCTTGGCTAGTACTTGGATGGGAAACCTCCCGGGAAAATGGGAGTTGCTGCCGGAAGTGGTATTGGTGGGCCAGTAGGGGGCAGTCTTCCCTCTGGTCCTAAAAAAAAAAAAAAAAAAAACCCCAACAAATATCAACTCCCAATGCCCGGTGCAGTGACGAGCACCCTGTGCTGTAGGAGATTTCATCCTTTGGCTGAGGCGTTAAACCCAGGTCCTGACTCACTGTGGTCATTAAAGATCCCACGGCACTTATCGCAAAGAGTAGGGGGTTCCCCAGTGTCGTGGCAAAATTCCCAACCTGGCTCTCTCCATCTGGCCACCTAATCATCCCCCCATGTAATTGGCTCAATGATTCCTCCCTCTCAACCTCAAGCTGGTGTGTGGTGAGTGTTCTGGCGCAAAATGGCTGCAGTGCATCACTAAAGTGGATGCTACACATTGGTGGTGGTTGAAGTGAGTTACCCCCTTCAATGTGAAGGGCTTTGAGTGTCTAGAAAAGGGTTATATAAATGTAATTATTATTATTATTATTATTATTATCTAAACAGGGTTAATATTTACAGCTCAAACAGTAACATTAGCTTCCATTCATCTTCGTAGTAAGTGAGTGACAGGCGTCGTGGCACGCCCCCTTGATTTGCTGAGCCATCCATCCATTATCCAAACCGCTTATCCTGCTCTCAGGGTCGCGGGGATGCTGGAGCCTATCCCAGCAGTCATTGGGCGGCAGGCGCGGAGGCACCCTGGACAGGCTGCCAGGCCATCACAGGGCCAAGACACACACACACACACACACACACACACACACACACACACACACACACACACACACACACACACACACACACACACACACACACACACACACATTCATGCTAAGGGACAGGCCGATTCGCCTGACCTACATGTCGTTGGACTGTGGGAGGAAACTGGAGTACCCGGAAGAAACCCACGCAGACACGGAGAGAACATGCAAACTCCACAGAGAGGGCAACCCTCAAGTTTGGACTACCCCAGGGCTTGAACCCAGGACCTTCTTGCTTTGAGGTGACCGGCTAACCACTGCGCCACCGTGCTGCCCTGATTTGCTGATCATTTGGGCTAAATTCATTCAGCCCTCAGGCTGCTGACTTTTGACTAATGACAGCGGACGTACAGAGTAACGGTACAGTGAGGTGCTACTTGTGCGAGAGTGGAGAGGGGAAGGTGAGCGCAGGCGTTAGCACGAACGAGGTAGATTATTTACTTTATCTTCCATTATCTTCGATGTCTTTAGTGGAAAAAAATGGAAGTGAAGAGACCTGGGACACATCGTTCAAACGATGTTCAAATAACGCAAACGGACAAAAACAACAAAATCACAAGTTTGTGTTATTTGGTTTCAATTAAAGGACTGGCTTAACGACAAGCGTAGCTAAGCTGAGAATTCACTTTTCTGTTTCTCATGCTTGCTTTTTGGAGTAGACATGGCTTGGACCCAACAAGGAATTGTGGATTTGAAACATTTATTCAACAAAATTAGGAAACGTGTGTGTGTGTGTGTGTGTGTGTGTGTGTGGGCAGTGTGGCTGCCCACAGGGTGTTGTGATGCGTCTAGTGCAGCAGTGTGTAGTTGGAGGGAAGGTGCATGTGTTCTTCTAACCTGCTTGCAACCCTCCTGCTTTTAGCTTGCTGCCGCTGGCTAGCCCTTGTGGCGAATAGGGAGGCATCCTAGCATGTAAGCCTTCCCTTGCCAGTACATAGCCTCTCCTTCACCAATACTCCTGCCAGGCCTCCCCGCGGCCACACATGGTAACTGGAGTCTTGCAGCCCCAGGCTAACTTGGCAGGGGATCTCGGAGCAGCAGTGGGCCCCAGAGATATGGTGTGCAGGCCCACCCTGTTGGACATACCCTGGCACCTATCAACCACTGCCCCACTGCCTTGTGGGTGAGTCTGGGAAGACATAAGCCAAAGGGAGCTTACCCCAACAGAAAAGCAAGCTGTGCTGGCACGCTTTGAGGCGGTTTCTGAAAAACTGGATTTCCGGCAGCCTCTTGCAGTTGTGAGGAGTTGCCGGTCGTCTAGTGGTCCCTTTGCCATCGGAACCATCTCCTCTACAATCAAGTCAGTGGCGTTGGGAGAAGCGTACCCCCCATGCCACTTTAAAAACCATCTCTGCGCAGGTATCTTCTTCTTCTGTGCGTGTGAGAAAGAGAAAGACATACAGAAAGAGTACTTCTCTATAGTGTTGTTGTAGAGCACTCGCTATAACAAGTTATACAACAGTTAGTTCCAACCAAGTCATTTGATTGGACAAGAGGCATCCCATGAGTGCTGATATTCAGTATAACGGCGCTGGGACTTTTAACTATATGTATCACTCCGCCGCACAGGTGTTCTATTAATAACCATTAATTAGGCTACATTAACGGTCGTTATCAGTATCAGATTGTAACAAACTTGCACGGCAAAGATGGATATATTTCCACAAATAACATTTGAGTTAAATTACGAATGGTCGTCAGAAGAGGATGAAGGGAAGGCAAGCTTAGAGAGGCCTACTTCAGTGCAAGAAAATGTTTGCGTTCAAGTTGCCTGGCAACGGTCCAAGTTCGAGAGCGCAGTTGTGGAACTATTTGTTGGCGGAGCTAAATAATTAATTAAATAAACAAACAAATCATAATCTGTTGCCGCTTATTACCGTTAACTAATAAATGGCAATTGTAGAACTGTTGTATAAAAGCAATATCACACTCGAGGTGGTGCTGTTAGACTGAATATCAGCATGGCTGTGATTCGGTCGTAAGTACCGAAGATAATCACAGCCGTGCTGATATTCAGTATTACAGCACTCGCTCTCGTGTGATATTGCTTAAGCATTTAAAGTGTTGTTGCTGTTACGTGGTATCTCGGATGTAACGCGGGTGTTGCTGCAGCATGAACTATTGATGGGTATAATGCAGTTGTTAGCCCACCCACCCAATATCCCCACCAGCTGTCACTGCACTCTAGGCATAGATTTAGTTTTTTATTGCTTCTACCAGATTTATGAACAGGCAGTAACATTTTTGGTGGCTGCTCTTTTTACGCAAACGTAGAAGCAACATAGGGGCAGAGTTGATTAATGAAGCCCAGCGGCAGAGACAAGAAGCTCAGACCCTGGTTACTCCCGTCACAGTAAATTAACACTGGCTTTTCTGGGGTGTATGATTAAATTTCTTCAAAGCAAAAAAAAAATTGCTCAAGGTTTGATTGTGCCATCTCCTTTTTTTCTGAAGCCTTGTAGCGCGGTTCCACATGTAGACTTTGAGATATACCGCAGCAAATCGTCTCATGATCTGCAACAAACCCGTCCTGAAGAATATAGATTACAAGTTCTGTGCAGAGGTTAATCGTTTTTTTTTTATATGTTAATCATCTCTTAGCGCACACATGTTCGCTGTAGTCAAGCCCTTAAGACATCCTCGCGAACTTGTAGTCGTGATGTGTAACTGCAGTTCACCATCTGTGAAGCAGAGATACACTGGGAAGCAAATGTCACCGTCCCTCTTCCTGCTCCTGCTGTGATTTATCCATTGCCTTCTAATGGTGCCTGGTATACTTTATTCAGCAAGACACGTCCCATCCAGTATTTTGTGTGTCTTGTGCATGTCAGTGCAACACGATGGCCTTGGGATGAAATGAAGACAAATGATTCTGGCTTCAGTGGCCTCCGCCAGCAGGCACGCCTGCAAAGCTGGGAAAACCGCACATTCAGCAACAACCGTGCACCGTTCTGCACACAACACATCCCCTTATGGGGGCTATATGGAAGGGTCTCAAGAAGTGTTTCTGGATACATACGTGTGTGTGTGTGTTCATGTGTGTGCTTCAATAAGTGAATTCATGTGTTTCAATGAAAAAAAAAAAGAGATTACAACTGAATAAGAGAGGAAAAAAGCAATGTGTGTGACTAATCTCAGCCCCGCTTTCTCGGTATCGACGAAGGCAAGGGCTCACAAGCCATCACAGAACATGTCCCAGCCTTTTACCCTCGCCATAAACCATCCAGAAGTTTCCTCCCAAACATAGAAACGCCTTGCCCCTGTTATTTCCTGCCTCACTTTTTTTCTTTCTATCCTGCCTACACCGCTTCTTTGATTTCCTGAGCCCTAAAATGAAGATAAACTGGGTCAAGGAGATTCTGTACCATTATTTGTTCAACTCAAATGAGTTAAACCACTCCAGCATCACATCCCATACAACTGGACATCTCTGTAAATGAAGTGAATGTTGTCCTCTTGCACATCACTCCCTGGGGTTCTCTGATAAGGAGTAATTGCTTCACTGCTAATCAGACACACAAGACACAAGAACAGGCATTGTCCAGGGCACTCCTTCCTGGATGGGCAACGAAACCAAAGGGCTTGTATTGATGGGACACATGAGAAGGCGTGTGCAAACACAGACACATCGAGCTGTGTATATCTGTTTATCTGTCTATCTATTTATATCTATCTATCTATCTATCTATCTATCTATCTATCTATCTATCTATCTATCTATCTATCTATCTATCTATCTATCTATCTATCTATCTATCTATCTATCTGTCTATCTGTCTGTCTGTCTGTCTATCTATTTATATTTATCTATCTATCTATCTATCTTTGTGTGTATGTATGTATGTGTGTGTGTGTGTGTGTGTATATATATATATATATATATATATGTGTGTGTGTGTGTATGTATGTATGTATCTTCTTACAGCTTTTTCCCTGTTTTTTAGGGGTCGCCACAGCGGATTTTACAGTTTCCACCAGGACCCTGTGAGGACACAGCACCGATGCTGGCCGTTGTTAATGTGGGCCTCGACTGATCTGATATGGTGTTGCCAATCTGCATACTGATTTGACAATATCTTACATCGGATGCCCTTCCTGACACAACCAAGAACCCTGTGGACGGGGGCACAGGTAAAGTGCTGGATGGACTTGCGCCCATGCCTGTCGCCATTGATTTGACATTTTAAAGGATATGATCCATTAATCTTTATATGCATATGATCTTCAGGATGATGATGAGGCAGGGACACCAGGCACCTCCTCTGCACATGCTGCATCAGGTAAATGGAAAAAAGCAGGCCCATAATGGTTTGACCTCTGTTTTGGTCTGTTCTGGTTTTTGTGTGTGTGTGTGTGTGTGTGTGTGTGTGTGTGTGTGTGTGTGTGTGTGTGTGTGGATTTAGATAGATAGATAGATAGTGTGTTTGTATATAGATATAGTGTGTGTGTGTGTGTATAAACCCAGAGATGTGCATGCTCTACTGACACAAACAGAACTTGTCTAAAGCTGCAGACACGAGGCCTGTGGTTTTTTTTTGTTGCTTCCTCCAAGTTCCTCTGATGTGCCTGCAACATTTTAGCCAGTAGATAAATATGTAATTCATCAATTCATATTTGATTTATCCATGCATTTATTGTTCAAGTCACCTCTTCCTTTGTTTTCATTGCGATATAGTCCTCCAACTGAACATTCTGTAAAATCCAGAGAATGCAGTGATGAGCTTCACATCCTTTTTTTTTTTGGAGGGAAGTGTGAACCTTTTGCTGTTTCGGTGCGGTAGTAAAGTGGTGAAACACTTGAATCTAATGGGCTATTAACAGGCGATATATTTCGCACATCACCCCGAAGTTGAGCGTTTCTCAACTTTTTACAGGTCACCTCCCTCTCGCCTGTCTCCCGCATCGCTTGCTCTCATAGGAAGTGAACAGAGGCGGGCAACGAGCTGCTGTGTGTGTGAAAACGTCTTTAGAGCAAGACACAGCCCACAGTCCCACAACCCCTGAACGGCTTGTTTTGAATGGCCGCGCTCAGTACGCGTTCACTGAGATCATCCCACCTGGCCGTTTTGTTGATGCCGCCGCAAACAAACCTGTTGAACGAATCAATCGGTGTGTGAATCAACGAACCAGAAGGACTGAATTTTGATGAGGAGAGTTTAAATAAATCAATGTTACTTTTACGTTTTTTATTTATTTCCTGTGAATAGCATTTCGGGAGTCTCCCCATTTGTGTTACTGCTGCATTCGGAGTCAGCATCTCGCTCACTCCCTCGCCATCCCAATACCTCTCGCTCCGCTGGACGTTTCAGCGACTTTTCCTGCTGCCGCAGGAAACGCATCACGTGACTTGACTCGAGGGTAAGTGCGCCTGCAGCTTTGAAGCAGCAGCCGGCAGTGGTCAACACACCACCAAGAGCCAGGCGAGTGTGAGCAAACGCAGATCTATAATTACACTGGGGGGGGGCAAGGGGGGGCAGGGGGGTAATTGTGTAGAGAGAGGAGCAGATTAATAGAGATATAAATATAAACATTATCTGTCAGCATGAAATGGGACCTCGTGTAATTTCTGTTGCCTATGCCCCCGTCTCATTAATCAGGAGGGCGGAGGAGGGGTTTAAGCACCTGTGACTAGCTGAGGGCTCCCTCGCAGCTCGTTTCACAGCTGTTGCTGTGTTTTTTGTTTTGTCGTGTTGTGGTTTACACGGATGTTTGAGGCAAAGCGATGCGCCGGAAGCAGCTGAAAAATGTACAGAGAAGTGCAAGGCAGGGGCTTCTGGCTCTGATACAGAAAAATAACGCTTCATTGTTGAAATGTGGATTTTTAAAACCAGGCGACCCTCCGTGTTACCTCCGGCTTGGTCAGGCGTCCCTACAGACGCAATTGGTCGTATCTGCAGGTGGGAAGCCGGATGTGGCTATGTGTCCTGGTTGCTGCACTAGCGCCTCCTCTGGTCGGTCGGGGTGCCTGTTTGGGGGGAGGGGGAACTGGGGGGAATAGCGTGATCCTCCCACGCGCTGCATCCTCCTGGTGAAACTCCTTACTGTCAGGTGAAAAGAAGCAGCTGGCGACTCCACATGTGTGGGAGGAGGCATGGGGTACCCAGCAAAAAAAAAAAAGTCTCCAGCACATCCTCTAAAGGTCCTCTCTGAGCGTCCGGTAAATGCCATTGTGTAGGGTTTTCATTATGTCACGGAGACGTTATTGCGAGACGTTCAAAGAACGTCCCACAACATCACCGTGACATCCCAGGGACGTCTAGAAGACTCCCCCCTAACGTCCCAGTAATGTCCATCACAGTGATGTCTAGAGGACCTTCCCCTAATGTCCCTGTAATATCCATCACAGTGATGTCTAGAGGACTTCCCCCTAATGTCCCTGTAATGTCCATCACAGTGATGTCTAGAGGACTTCCCCCTAATGTCCCTGTAATGTCCATCACAGTGATGTCTAGAGGACTTCCCCCTAACGTCCCTGTAATGTCCATCACTGTGATGTCTAGAGGACTTGCCCCTAATGTCCCTGTAATATCCATCACAGTGATGTCTAGAGGACTTGCCCCTAATGTCCCTGTAATGTCCATCACTGTGATGTCTAGAGGACTTCCCCCTAACGTCCCTCTAATGTCCATCACAGTGATGTCTAGAGGACTTCCCCCTAACTTCCCTGTAATGTCCGCCACAGTGATGTCTAGAGGACTTGCCCCTAATGTCCCTGTAATATCCATCACAGTGATGTCTAGAGGACTTCCCCCTAACGTCCCTCTAATGTCCATCACAGTGATGTCTAGAGGTCTTCCCCCTAACGTCCACGGGACGTTACAGAGATGTTCTGCAATAACGTCCTGGGGACGTCATGGAGACGTTATTGCGAGACATTCAAAGAACGTCCCACAACATCCCCGTGACGTCTAGAAGACTTTCCCCTAATGTCCCTGTAATGTCCTTGGGAATAATGTCAACAGTGATGTCTAGAGGACTTCCCCCTAAAGACGTTACAGGGACGTCCCACAATAACGTCCCCGTGACGTAATGAAAATGCTACACAATGACATTTACCGGACGTTTGGAGAGGACCTATAGGGGACGTACTGGGGACGTTTTTTGTTTGCTGGGTAGTCTGCAGCCCTCCCCGGCTCGGCAGAGGGGGTGGAGCAGTGACCGGGATGATTCGGCAGAGTCGGGTAATTGGACGGGTACAACTGGGGAGAAAAAGGGGGGGGAAAACCCCCAAAAAATACCAGGTGACACCAAATTTGATAGCTTTTGTTTTAAGCTTCTTGTCATTTCCCACAGTTACATGAGATGGTGTGATTGCCTGGGTGAATAATGGGAAGTGGTTTTCCCATGTCGCACTCCCAACATGTGAGTAGGGTTTACAAGATCACATGGTAGATTACACCTACCATAGATAAGTACACAAACCGACCGACCGACCGACACACACACACACACACACACACACACACACACACACACACAAAGTTCTGTCGCTCGGTTGTAAATGTGACAATATTGCGGCACTGTGGAGTCCTGCATGAGGACAAAACATAAAGCAACCTTAAAAGTTAATTCTGACACGAAGAGCAGTTGTTAGCAGATTTTGGGGAGGGTTTATGAAGCATAAAAGGACAAAAAAGCCACCTACAAGCAGGACCTGCAAGACTTCATGCAGTGGCCCGTGGCAAGGCAAATTAAAAAGGAATGTGTTACACCGGATTTTACACTTGGCCGACCAGGCTGAGGAAAACTCACCACACCACAAAATAAGAGATAACTCTGAAAAGTCTGGTGGTGGTGGTGTTGTGTGTGTGTGTGTGTGTGTGTGTGTGTGTGTGTGTGTGTGTTTCTAGAAACCTGAAACCACCTACCTTGTGGGGACATTTTATGGGGTTAGGACTTGGGTTTAGGGTTAAGGTTAGAGTTGGGATTAGGTTAAGGTCAGGGTAAGGGTTAAGGTTAGGCATGTAGTTATGATGGATAAGGTTAGGGTTAAGGGCTAGGGAATGTAGTCAGTGAGGGGTCCCAACAAGTATAGGGTGACATGCTTGTGTGTGTGTGTATGTGGGGGGGCACTGTTATTTGCTCATATTATGACCTTAAAGAACAACCCCCCCCCTTTTTTTCTCCCCAATTGTATCCAGCCAATTACCCCACTGTTCTGAGCCGTCCTGCTCACTGCTCCAACGGCTCCAACCCCTCGGGGAGGGCTGCAGACTACCACATGCCTCCTCCGATACATGCGGAGTCACCAGTCTCTTCTTTTCACCTGACAGTGAGCAATTTCGCCAGGGGGACGTAGCGCATGAGAGGATCGTGCTATTCCCCCCAGTTCTCCCTTCTCCTGAACAGGCGCCCCGACCGACCAGAGGAGGCGCTAGTGCCGCGACCAGGACACATACCCACATCCGGCTTCCCACCCGCAACACACGGCTAATTGTGTCTGTAGCGATTCCCGACCAAGCCGGAGGTAACACAGGGATTCAAACCGGCGATCCCTGTGTTGGTAGCCAACGGAATAGACTGCTACGCCAGGGAACAAAACTTTTGTTCTGATACATTTCATGTAAAGATATTCTGGCATTGTTTCCTCTGTCAAAAACTACATTTTTGGAGCACAATGTAAGAGATCCCTCCTCTGTTGCTCCCTCCTCTGTCTCCCTGTTAAAGGGTATTTTTTTAGGGAGTTGTTCCTTATCCAATGCGAGAGTTTAAGGACAGGATGTCGTATTGCTGTAAAGCCCACTGAGGCAAATTTGTAATTTGTGATGTTGGGTTATACAAATAAAATTGACTTGACTCGCAGTACCGTCATTGTTAGTCACAAATATCATTGTGCCCTCATATTGAACTGACTCTTCTACATAATTCATACACCAGGGTGACCCCCCCCCCCAAAAAAAAAAACAAAGTCTAGAACATAAGATTATGTGGTTGCACGGCTCAAAACCAGATCGAAACGGCTCAACAGTTTGACCACTAGTTTAATGTTCTCGACATGAACCTTTAAAACACCGACTGATTTTAAAAACCAACTGATTTGTTAAAAAAAAAAGAAAAGAATTGCTGAAAGTTAGGATCTAGCTCCTCATGGCTTTTGGGGTTAAATGCTTTGTGTTCCAGCTGCTATAAATCAATCTCCTCAATACGCCCTGAATTCCACTTCCCATTAATTTAAACGGATTTGTGAGAATTAATTGGCGGGCCTTGTAAGCCACCTTATCAAATGTAAATTGCTTATTGAAGCAAAGTAATTAAAATGAAACCCACACCAGAGGAACTCCATAAGTTATGTTAAGGATATCACAAACAGCAGGTTAGGGGCAAAAAGCCTCACTACAACGTTCTGAATGTATGCCAGCCTTCAATATTCAGGGTTGCAAGGAAAATGGAAAGAAAATCCCAGATCACAATTTGTTAAGGTTGTCTCTCAGCAAATTGATCTAGACAGTTATTCTTAGATATCGAATTACAAATTGATTTAGACACACACACGGGCACATTAATAACGTGAAAACATCAGTTTCAAAACCATTTTTCCTTAATTCAGAGGCTTAGAGTACTAAATTAGGTTTCCCAGTAAAAGCGTTTTGTTTTGTTTTAAATAGAATAAGATGGTAAGCAGACGTACGGCACATTTTCCACCACTGAAGAAGTCCTGTTGGCAGCTGTGCTGGTGCAGGGTCTGATGGAGTTCTGCACCGGCACCCACTGTGGTAATAAAGTCTGTCGTCTGCATTTCAGTTATTTGGCAGATGTTTTAAGAACATAGCACCGTGTTTTAATATTGTGGCTTGGTACATATACTTGACAAGCTTTAACACCTGTGGAGGACGTGTCTCCAACATGTTACCAGTGGCGGCTGGCCAATAGGGGGCGCGAGGGCGGCACCCCACCATGCCCCATAGTTTAGACCTTCCTGGAAAAAGGCTTAATTATGTTGTATATATTTAAATGAGCAAGGTAAATCGTATAGTTAGTGAGTAAATTGTATAATCTACCATGAGATGTAGCTGAAACAATGTTCTGCGTTGTCTACAGTTGTCGAAAGGTCACGTATTTCCGGCCAGGGGTGCGAGCATCTTTGCCTGTTGACTGTCGTTGCAAGTTGTACATGCGCAGCTCGCTCCTCTTCAGGACAAGAGAGGTAACTGATGCCTGGGTCAGGGTTTTTTATTACCAGCACCCACCCGGCCCGTTATGAGAGCCCCCCCCCACCCCCCGGACCCACTAACATATGCGTTAATTAACCACCTGAACCCAACCCGACCCGTAAACCTCCAAATTTAGCCTAGGCTACAGCAAAGTGAGCAGCGTTGCACTATTTCGCTTTTTGGACTGTTTGTCCTGCATGAATACACCGATTACAATTAAGACATTGCGTGTTGTACCTCCGCACAATAGTGTCTGGATCTGGCCTACTAAATACACACACGAGTTTTTCCAAATGTTCAGTAGCAGCAAAACAAGTAGCTAACCCTTAATTAAAGACATGAGCGCTCTCTCTCTCTCTCTCTCTCTCTCTCTCTCTCTCTCTCTCTCTCTCTCTCTCTCTCTCTCTCTCTCACTCCCACACACACACAAGCCCCTTTCTTTCTTTTTTGGGGGGGGGTTCCCCTTTTTCTCCCCAGCTGTATCTGGCCAATTACCCCAGTCTTCCGAGCCGTCCTGGTTGTTGCTCCACCCTCTCTTGCTGAGCCGGGGAGGGCTGCAGACTACCACATGCCTCCTCCGATACATGTGGAGTCACCAGCCGCTTCTTTTCACCTGACAGTGAGGAGTTTCACCAGGGGGACGTAGCACACGGGAGGATCACGCTATTCCCCCCAGTTCCCCCTCCCCCCAAACAGGCACCCCGACCGACCAGAGGAGGCGCTAGTGCAGCGACCAGGACACATACCCACATCCGGCTTCCCACCCGCAGACACGGCCAGTTGTGTCTGTTGGGACGCCTGACTAACCCGGAGGTAACATGGGGATTCGAACCGGCGATCCCCGTGTTGGTAGGCAACAGAATCCTAGACTAGCACGCTACCTGGATGCCCCCAAGCCTCTTCTTTCTGACCAAACAAAAAAAGACAAAGTTTTGCTGGTGTAAACAAAAGCTACGGCGACCACTTGGAGGAAAAAACTCATAGGTGAAGCTACAACACTCTAAAACACATGCATTGACCAAAACCACAATAGCAAATTGCTGATAAAGCTGAATTTGTGTGTGTGTGTGTGTGTGTGTGAGTGTGTATGTGTTAGAGGGAGAGAGAGCGAGAGAGAGAGAGGGTGACAGAGAGGGGAAGAGAAGGTAGACTAGTAATGCACAGCCTAACCTATTGCCCGCAATTTTTCTGTAAGTTATTTATAATTTACTCGGAGCGCTGCTTTGTTACTTTTGGACCCACCCACCTGAACCTGTGATATTTTCTTTTTTCCTTTTTCTCCCCAATTGTATCCAGCCAATTACCCCACTCTCCCAAGCCGTCCCGGACACTGCTCCACCCCTTCTGCTGATCTGGGGGGGGGGCTGCAGACTACCACATGCTTCCTCCGATACATGTGGCGTCGCCAGCAGCTTCTTTTTACCAGACAATGAGGAGTTTTGCCAGGGCAACGTAGTGCGAGGGAGGATCACGCTATTCCCCCCAGTTCTCCCTCCCCCCTGAACAGGTGTCCTGGCCGAGTAGAGGAGGTGCTAGTGCTTCGTCCAGAACACATACCCACATCTGGCTTCCTGCCCACAGACATGGCCAATTGTGTCTGTAGGGATGCCCGACCAAGCTGGAGGTAACACGGGGATTCGAACTGGCGATCCCCGTGTTGGTAGGCAATGGAATAGAGCGCTACACTACCAAGACGCCGGAACCTGTGATATTTTCTAGTAAGCTTACCTGAACCTGCCTGACCTGCGGGTCAACTTGCAGGACCCGCGGATTTTGGGTCGACCTACGCATTACTGCAATAGATAGGAGCTTACTGGGGCACTGGAGAGCCCCAACAGCATTTATCTGAATGCTGCTTATCTAGACATCACCAGCTACTGGGTGACAGCAGAGAGCGAATGGCTCATGGTTTGTTATTTTCTATTAGGCCTTACTGTGTTCTTGATTTTCTGCTATAATCAAGGGCGTGGAATTTGGCAGAGACGGTAAGGACATGTGTACCAATATTCAGTATTCAGTGACTATTGAACTGTCCGTAGCAATAATTTTGATCAAAAATTTAAAATATAACCACTGTTGTCCATCAGTCCTAGTCAATGTATTTGGTCCATAAACTGATCTCGTTTTCCACTATGGATCCGGCCTCCCTAACCCAATATCGCTAATAGGATTGGCTTCGCCACATCTTGGTGTTGTGTGATAGGCTGTAGCGACATCCGGTTGTAAGAAGTGCCGAAGCTCCATCAACTACATGTGCATGTAAGCTAAGTGAGGAAGACACTATCCTCATACTAACAGGTCATGTGTTTCGCCATGGTAGCCTACTGAATAAACGGGAAGTGGTCCCATATTCGGCGTTCGTTATGCCTGGGTAGCTAGATGTCTTTTGTCCTTTCTTCTTAGAGGTTTCATTAACGTTAGTGTGTGTGTGTGTGTGTGCGTGCCTGGCAGTTAGGCTAATTTGGTGATACGCTCAGCTCAGTCAGGATGTCAGCCAAAAATAGAAAAGTGGACATTAGGAGCTACTTTACGACAAGTCAAAGTGCTAAAGCAGCCCGACCGTGTAGTAGCTCAGACAGAGGAGGAGAGGCAGGTGGTGGGGCAGAGGTCACTGGTGACGTCAATAATGACTTGGTGATATGTTAATTGTGAGATTCAGTATTGTGACAAATGTTAAGCTGATGATGTACTGTATAACAATGGTTCATCAATGTGTGTTTGAAATGAGAATTTTGAATAGGTACATGTTGTCTCACTGTTCATATGGACTGCATCAATGTGTTATTTTGTCAGGTGACAGAGGCAATCCTGCCAACTAGTAGTCAAAATTGTGTAATTACTATCTTAAGAATATCTAGTACTACTTTTGGTTGCTGCCGTTAGGGGTCGCCGCAGCAGATCATCTGTTTCCATCTCTTCCTGTCCTCTGCATCTTCCTCTGTCACACCAGCCACCTGCATGTCCTCTCTCACCACATCCAAAACCCTCCTCTTTGGCCTCCCTCTTTTCCTCTTGCCTGGCGGCTCCATATTCAGCATCCTTCTCCCAGTATATCCAGCATCTCTCCTCCACACATGTCCAAACCATCTCAATCATGCCTTTCTTGCTTTGTCTCCAAACCGCCCAACCTGAGCTTTCCCTTTAATGTATTAATATACTCATTCCTAATCCTGTCCTTCTTCATTACACCCAATGAAGATCTTAGCATCTTCAACTCTGCCACCTCCAGCTCCGGCTATTGTCTCAAGAATATATTGACAGAAAAAAAAACTTCCCTGTATGAGTGTGTTGGCTACCATATCTACAGATAAAGGCTCTAGATCAGCGGTCGGGAACCTATGGCTCGCGAGCCATATATGGCTCTTCCGGTGACGGCATATGGCTCCCAGACAATTTTGAGTTGAAAATTATTTTTTTTTCAAAAAAATCAGTTTGGAACTGATTTTAAAATACTTGTGATATTTCTTAATAATACTGTGTCATTTTAAAGTAAACAGAAATTAGTTTTGAAGATAAATTTCACGGGTCACGGGTCACCCGTGGGTCGGGTCGGGAACCAATGGCTCGCGAGCATGTCCGGGTCATTGTAAAGGTGAAGAAATCAATTTTATCAGATAGCCAACTAGTTTATCCGCTTCAACCCTTGTAACGGAAAAGATGGCGAAAAGAAAAAAAGACGATGATTACCGTGCATTCCAGGCTGCGTGGACAGAGGAATTTGCATTTGTGGAGAGAGCAGGATCTGCGGTATGTCTAATATGCAATGATAAAATTGCATCGATGAAACGGTCAAATATAAAGCGGCACTTCGATACGCACCATGCTTCATTTGCATCGAAATATCCAGCGGGGGGCAGCAGGAAAAGGGCATGCGAGGAGCTACAGCGGAGAGTGCAGACGAGTCAGCAGCAACTACGTGTGTGGACCAAGCAAGGTGACGGGAATTCCGCTAGCTTTGCGGGGGCTTTGGCAATAGTAAGGAATGGAAAGTCATTCACAGATGGCGAGTATGCCAAAACATTCATGCTTGATGTGGCCAATGAACTGTTTGATGACTTCCCAAATAAAGACAAGATAATCAAACGAATAAAAGACATGCCCCTGTCAGCAAGAACTGTGCACGATCGTAGCATCATGATAGCAAATCAAGTCGAGGAAACACAAATTAAGGACATAAACGCCGGGACATACTTTTCTCTCGCGTTAGATGAGTCAACAGACGTTAGCCATCTATCTCAGTGCAGTATCATTGCCAGGTATGCTGCAGGTGACACACTGCGTGAGGAAAGCTTGGCTGTTTTGCCAATGAAAGGGACAACAAGAGGAGAGGATTTATTCATGTCTTTCATGGAGTTTGCTAAAGAAAAAAAACTACCGATGGATAAACTTATTTCTGTCTGTACTGACGGTGCACCCTGTATGTTGAGGAAGAACAAAGGATTTGTAGCGCTTCTCCGTGAACATGAAAAGAGAGCCATCCTAAGTTTTCATTGCATCCTGCACCAGGAGGCGCTTTGCGCTCAGACGTGTGGCCAGGAGCTTGGCGAGGTGATGTCTCTGGTCATTCGAGTGGTCAACTTTATTGTTGCCCGAGCTTTAAATGATCGCCAGTTTAAAGCTCTGTTAGAAGAAGTTGGGAATCATTATCCCGGTCTGCTTTTACACAGCAACGTGCGTTGGTTGTCAAGGGGGAAGGTGCTCAGCCGTTTTGCAGCTTGCCTGAGTGAAATCCGGACTTTTCTTGAAATGAAAGGCGTCAAGCATCCTGAGCTAGACAACACTGACTGGCTCCTGCAGTTTCACTATCTCGTGGACATAACTGGCCATCTGAACCAGCTCAATGTGAAAATGCAAGGTATTGGAAATACAATCTCATCCCTTCAACAAGCAGTGTTTGCATTTGAAAGCAAGCTGGAAGTCTTTCTCAGGGACATTGAAACAGGTCGTCTTCTGCACTTTGAAAGACTGCAACAATTTAGAGATGCATGCTTAGCAAGTGACTCCACTCAACATCTGGATCTCCAGCAGCTAGCTGGCTTTACGTTCAATCTCCTGCAGTCATTCAAAGCACGTTTTGGAGAATTTCGTGCGCGCACTGGTCTTTTCAAGTTCATCACTCATCCACATGAGTGTGCAGTGGACAAAATCGACCTGACATGCATCCCCGGGGTCTCTATCGGAGACTTTGAGCTGGAAGTTGCTGACCTGAAGGCATCAGACATGTGGATGAGTAAGTTCAAGTCACTTAATGGAGAGTTGGAAAGTCTTGCGCGACAGCGAGCAGAGCTGGCGAGGGAACACAAGTGGACAGAAATTAAAAGTCTTCAACCTGAAGACCAGCTGATTCTTAAAACTTGGAACGAGCTTCCTGTGACATACCACACAATGCAGCGTGTGAGTATTGCCGTATTGACCATGTTTGGCTCTACATATGCATGTGAACAGTCTTTCTCGCATATGAGGAACATTAAGACCAACCTACGCTCACGTTTAACTGATGGAAGCCTCAACGCCTGCATGAAGCTCAACCTCACCACGTATGAACCAGACTACAAGGCCATCAGCAAAACCATGCAGCACCAGAAGTCGCATTAAAAGTAAGACATATTTAATTTATTATACGTTAAAAATACTATATGGCTCTCAATGAAATATATTTAGAAATATTTGGCTTTTATGGCTCTCCCAGTCAAAAAGGTTCCCGACCCCTGCTCTAGATGATGTGAAATTGTGGTCAGAAGTCTTGTTATGAATGCAAAAAGCCTCAGCTTCCAGGGGGGGGGCCTGTCGATCGCTTTTATGTCCCCACCAATGTCAAAATCAAACCTACGCCCCTGCTGCCATTGTCTCAGGGTTCTGTATTGTCAGATTTCTTTTGCCCTTATCGAGGCACTTTTCACTTACTTTCGTCTCTCACCATAGCAAATCGTGGTGTCTAAGATAATAATTACAAAGAATTTGCACTAATTCAGAATCAGAAATACTTTATTAATCCCCAAGGGGAAATTGGGTCCTATTAGAGACACAATTGGAAGTACCTTAACTTGCTGTAACTAAGCACATTTCATTATAACAAATGTTCATTCAGCTCAGCAAATTCAAATACAGGCCTTTTAATTTATTTCAGTAGTCAAGTCAGTTTATTTATAGAGCACATTTACAACAACAGACGTTGAGTAAAGTGCGTTACAGAGATAGTAAAACGATTACAATCAAATATAAACACATGAAAGATCAAATATAAACACAGGAATGATCAATTATAAACACAGGAATGATCAAATATAAACACAGACATAAATAAGAGGATATAAGTAAGGTGATAGTTACAGGTGCATCTCAAAAAATTTGAATATTGTGGAAAAGTTCATTATTTTCCGTAATTTAATTCAAAAAGTGAAACTTTAATATATTCTAGATTCATTACACATAAAGTGAAATATGTCAAGCCGTTTTTGTTTTAATCTTGAAGATTACGGCTTACAGCTCATGAAAATCAAAAATCCAGTATCTCGAAATATAAGAACATTACATAAGACCGATCAAAAAAAGGATTTATAATACAGAAATGTCTACCTTCAGAAAAATATGTTCATTTATGCACTCAATACTTGGCTGGGGCTCCTTTTGCACGAATTACTGCATCAATGCGGCGTGGCATGGAGCTAATCAGCCTGTGGCACTGCTGAGGTGTTATGGAAGCCCAGGTTGCTTTGATAGTGGCCTTCAGCTCATCTGCATTGTTGGGTCTGGTGTCTCTCATCTTGCTCTTGACAATACCCCATATGGGGTTCAGGTCAGGTGAGTTGGCTGGCCAATTAAGCACAGTAATACCATGGTAGTTTTGGCACTGTGGGCAGGTGCCAAGTCCTGCTGGAAAATGAAATTAGCATCTCCATGAAGCTTGTCAGCAGACGGAAGCATGAAGTGCTCTAAAATCTCCTGGTAGATGGCTGCGTTGACTCTGGGCTTGATGAAACACAGTGGACTAACACCAGCAGATGACATGGCAACCCAAATCATCACTGACTGTGGAAACTTCACACTGGACTTCAAGCAACATGGATTCTGTGCCTCTCCAGTCTTCCTCCAGACTCTGGGACCTTGATTTCCAAATGAAATGCAACATTTACTTTCATCTGAAAAGAGGACTTTAGACCACTGACCAACGGTCCAGTTCTTTTTCTCCTTAGCCCAGGTAAGACGCTTCTGATATGTCTCTGGTTCAGGAGTGGCTTGACACTAGGAATGTGACATTTGTAGCCCAGATCCTGGGCACGTCTGTGTGTGGTGGCTCTTGATGCACTGACTCCAGCCTCAGTCCACTCCTTGTGAAGCTCCCCCAAGTTCTTGAATCGGCCTTGCTTGACAATCCTCTCAAGGCTGCGGTCATCCCTGTTGCTTGTGCACCTTTTCCTACCACACTTTTCCCTTCCAGTCAACTTTCCATGAATATGCTTTGATACAGCACTCTGCGAACAGCCAGCCCTTTTAGCAATGACCTTCTGTGGCTTATGGGGTATTGTCAAGAGGAAGATGAGACACTAGACCAAACAATGCAGATGAGCTGAAGACCGCTATCAAAGCAACCTGGGCTTCCATAACACCTCAGCAGTGCCACAGGCTGTTTGCCTCCATGCCATCAATGCCACGCCGCATTGATGCAGTAATTTGTGCAAAAGGAGCCCCGACCAAGTATTGAGTGCATAAATGAACATACTTTTGAGAAGGTCGACATTTTTGTATTATAAATTCTTTTTTTGATTGGTCTTATGTAATATTCTAATATTTTGAGATACTGGATTTTTGATTTTCATGAGCTGTAAGCCGTAATCATCAAGATTAAAAAAAAAAAGGCTTGACATATTTCACTTTATGAGTAATGAATCTAGAATATATGAAAGTATTCACTTTTTGAATTAAATTATAGAAAATAAGGAACTTTTCCACAATATTCAAATTTTTTTGAGATGCACCTGTATAGTCACAAATACGCTGGTGTGATACCTCAGTATATGTTTGCTTGATTTTTGGTGTAGCCCCCCCTGGAGTAAAATGCACCAGCTGCCACTGCATGTTGCACATCATCACATAAGAAAACTGCATCTGTAATAAGTCCTCTACCAGCGGAGAGTATCAAGTAGAAACTTCAATTTGCTAACACTACTAAGAGCTGAACCAGCTTCTGGCTTGGATGTTATGTGCATAATTAACTGTAAAGTAGTGATTGCTTCCTCTTTTATGATTCAAGATAATTAATAATGCATAGGCACTTCAGTGAGAGTGTGACTTTGTAAAGGGGAAATGGAAGGTCATAGAAATTTTGTCGAAATAGGAGCATGTCCCCCCCTGTAGAATTATTCAGATATTCAAATGAACGCCACTTGCCCATTCTGTATTCCTTGGCTTGCTGTAACAGTTTTCATTCATCATGTCTGATCCCTAGACAGTAACTGCGGGAAGACCCCTTGGGTAAGGGAGAGGCTATCACTTCCCATCATAAAAGCTGCCACCAGTTATGTGTACATAATCAGCGGCACCTCTGAAGCTTCCTTTTACCCCAGCACCATCGCCAGGGCGTGCTGGGGACAACCATATGAGCAGCTTTCTCCTGGGGCGCTCAAATCATCAGGTACGTCGTAATGGAGTCCACTTGGCGTTGATGAATGGGCGGAAGAAAATCAACTAGATTAATGACTGTTCAAATTAAAAGTAATTAAGAGAAGGCCATCGCAGTGGAAGCAATTAACTCTCATGGCCAGTGTTTCTCGCCGACTGCTACTGGCTATGCTGAAGTCTCACTCTGACTCAATGAGCCGAAGACTCTCGCTGGAGCACCGATGCTATCCTAGCTCGACGTGGGGGCCGCTCATGCTCCCAGGCCCAAGGGCCATTTGTCAAGGTTGCTGCCGTCAACTCTTGGCAGGTGCGGTGCTCTGCGAGGGTTGCCCTGCAGCAACTCCGAGATGCTCCAGTTTTATAAATGGAGAAAGCTTAGTCTTCCTCATTCTCAGCCAATCCCAAACCTCCCATTTGTTCTCTTTATATCAGGTTTACTGCAGATTAACCCAGATCGAGAAGGAAAACGGCAGCCGCGTGTGTTGACGTGTGTACTTGCGTGTTTGTGTGTGTGTTAGTGTGTTTGTATGTGTAGGTATTGGTATATGCATTTGAGTGCATGTGGGTGTTAACGTCTGCCGAGTGACCTATGCATATAACTAGAGGATAAAGCAAGCGCCTTTTATTTTCAGTCTGAAGGATGGCAGGAGTGTGTCGCGTGTTGGGTTTGCATGTGTGGGCTGGAGAAGAGACAAACAATACAGAACAATCACCATGGACAACACCAGCGATCTGTCATGCCATGCCTCTGTGTTTGTAGCCACAACAGGGACCTGCTCAAACCCACACACACGCACACACACACTTGCACAATACAAACACACACACGCACGCACGCGCGTGTTATTAATGTGCAGAACGAGTCAGTCAGGCAGTCACAATTATGGCAAGGGTTGCAAATGTCCTTTGGTAGGGGGAACTTTTTTTCTTCTGTTCATCGCTTTGTGAAAAATGAGTCAATTACGTTATTTCTTTGAGAGGATTGCCATTTTAGATGAGCGGGTGGTCATTTATCATCAATGGGTTTGAGGCAAAGGCTTGCTGACCCAGCAAGATATCAAAAACCTAACTGATTTAAAGTTTTACCCCTTTGCTTCAACGTGTGTGTGTTTGTACCGTGCAAGTGTCTTTGTGTGTGTGTGTTTTTTTGTGTGTTTGTATGTCTGTGTGTGTTTTTTTGCTTGCGTCCTTGCACCATATCTTTGCTTTGAGACAAAGCCAGGTAACACATGGTCCAGAGGCAATCTGCCATGAACTGAGCACTTCCCACATGACCATATGAATATGTCCTGGGGATTTACCCGTTTCATCACTCACACCAGACACTTTAACCTGTAACCAGCTCTTATATGCAGTACGGTGTTCACTGCCCTTTCTTTCAAAAAAAAAAATATATATATATATATATATATATATATATATATATATATATCTCGATATTGATATTTGGCTCCTCATTAGTTGAGCACTTCTATCAACACCATTGACGGTTTCCGGAAAAAAAACGCTATTTGTGTGTGTGTGTATATATATGCTTGCTTATGGCATGAAACAGGCTTGTACTGTCTCATAAGGAATTTACTTGACTCCCTGGATTATATAGTTATTCATTTTTTCATCACTGGAATATATATGTATGTGTGTGTGTGTGTATATATATATATATATATATATATATATGTACTGCATCTCTTTGTGTATTATATAAAATATGGTTAACCTATTTTTGCTGCCCCTCAAGCATTCCACCCCCCTTTTTTTCTCCCCAATTGTACTTGGCCAATGACCTCACTCTCCCAACCTGTCCTGGTCACTGCTCCACCCCCCTTGCAGATCTGGGGAGGGCTGCAGACTACCACATGCCTCCTCCCATACATGTGGAGTCGCCAGCCGCTTCTTTTCACCTGACAGTGAGGAGTTTCACCAGAGAGACGTAGCGTATGGGAGGATCATGCTATTCCCCCCAGTCCCCCCCCCCGCCTCCCGAACAGGCGCCCCGACCAACGAGAGGAGGCGCTGTTGTAGTGACCAGGACACATACCCACATCTGGCTTCCCACCCGCAGACACGGCCAAGTGTGGCTGTAGGGATGCCCGAGCATTTTTTTTCTTCAAAAGATGGCACCGATTGGTGTATTTTTGAGACACTTAGAATAACTAAAGACAGATAAAGTAGATAATACCTTGTCATTTTGTTGAGTTAATGCATTAATACATTTCTATACAAGCTTCAGTTTGTGAAAATGAGGAGAATGGCTGCAACTGAAACCTCTTGTGCACAGGCACATTCAAATGTGCACAGGCACCAGTACAGTAAACACACACATGCATGCGCGCACACACACACATACACACACATAAGCACATACACACACATTAAGTGAACAGCTTAAATGTTGAATTGTGAGGAAAATGGATACACTGAATGATCAGGACACCTTCCTGCAACTTGTTCTAGTTCTTGGGTCGATACCTGAACGAGCAGTTTCTTGTTATGAATCTCATTTGCATTAATGTCTTGCTAGCTCCCCTACCACCTGCATAATTGATTCACCTGCATTCCTCCACCTTTCATCCAAATCTTTTCAAGATGTGGAAAGTAGAAAGGAAACTTAAGACTTGGAAGTTAGGTTGGCCCCTTTTAAGGAAATCAAACAAAACATCGGCACTCGGCAAAGCTGTTCAGCTTTGCTGTACTCTCTGTCAACGATAAGATTGAATTAAACAGTATTTGCTCTTTAGAGGAGAAAATCCTGCCTCAACTTTATTTTAGGTTGTTGGTTTTTAGAAATCAGGTCATGCAACACCTTGTGTCTTTGTCATTTCACTTCCATAGCCCCATTTATAATATGTCAAATACAAAGGGGCAACTCTTAAAGACTCCCTGCAAACTTCCAGAACACAGCCAACATACTTCCAGTTAATTACTCTTTATTTATTGAGTTCATGTGAATGATCTTAGAACAACTCCTAAAGTCTTTTTTGCTTGCATTTAATCTATATTAATTCTGGCTATTGTTTCTGTACTCATAATCACATTTCTGTGGACCACAGAAGCTGCTGTGATCTGTCAGCTCAAAGAAAAAATAAACTTGGATGCAAAAGAAAAAAATCTTGGGAAAATTTTGAATTTTTTTCTCCAGCTTTATCAAATACTCCTCTGGCAAAAAAAAATAAAAAAGTCAGGTGCAACACTTTTCCAAATCATCCACCAACTTGCAGCCATGCTTCATCACATTTTGTGTAAAAAGGCAGCAAAATAGTTTAAATGCAGCCTCAGTTTGCAACGTGTAAAGCCTGGTATGGGGTTGCTTTTACCTTTCGTCATTTTCCTAAAAACTGCTTATGCTACTTTAGATTTTGGTCCCTGTGGAAATGGCTTTTTAACAAACCAGCAACTACTACTACTACTTTTGGCTGCTCCCGTTAGGGGTCACCACAGCGGATCATCTGTTTCCATCGCTTCCTGTCTTCTGCATCCTCCTCTGTCACACCAGCCACCTGCATGTCTTCCCTCACCACATCCATAAACCTCCTCTTTGGCCTTCCTCTTTTCCTCTTTCCTGGCAGCTCCATATTCAGCATCCTTCTCCCAATATACCCGGCATCTCAATCTCCACATATGTCCAAGCCATCTCAATTTTTAACGAACCAACTAAATGTACTTTTTAATGCAAGATTGGGAGGGAAACCTTGGAAGTATATAATTAGTGTATTTGTATGTACATGTACTTATGTATGCCTGTCTGTCTGTCTCTGTCCAAACTTGATACAGTGCTGTGAAAAAGTATTTGCCCCTTCCTGATTTCCTCTTATTTTTTTTACGGCACGGCAGGTGCAGGTGTTGCTTTCAGCCACCTGTTTGTTTTTAAGCATGTAATCATTTCATAAGTTCATGTCTTACCAACATAACAGTTACTGTATGGCAGCAAAAGTTATTATCTCTGCCAGATGGTAACCTGGAGGGGATTATGCGTTTGGTCGTGTGTGTGTGTGTGTGTGTGCGTGCGCATGTGTTTGTCTGCGGCTAATCTTGCAAATTACTGGACCAGTCAGCCTAAATTTTTGTTTGCACAGCTATGACTGTATGATGAGGAACCTTTCGTGGTTGTGGTGATTAAAAGCCTACAAAAACATTTGTTCCCGCTATCGCCGCTCCCCCTCCTCATTCACTCTGTTGCTCGCTCGACTGATGCTGCTTTCTGTCGCGGCCTGCTGTATGTATGTGCGACTCACATCTGCGGTTGAGTCAGATTGGGCAGCAATAGTGTCTGCCAAGGAGGCTGCGCATCCACAGACTGACAGGCAAAATGTTTTTATTAGGTAGATTTTTTTAGCTCGATTATTAGGTAGATTTTTTTTTTTGCTTGAGAACTGCACATTACAAACTTTTTTCCCCCATATTTCTCATTCAATCGACTTGGGCCCCGCGCAAAAGTCTTGCAATGGCAGGAGAAACACTGGTTTTTCTGTCCGTGTGTGCATGTAGGGAGAAGGGTAGATGCGTATGCCTGACGGAGATCTACTCTTTATTAGTGCACTCCTCTAGTGCACTCCTCTGCTTGTGTTGTTATCTCCTCCAGATTGTGTGTGTGTGTGTGTGTGTGTGTGTGTGTGTGTGTGTGTGTGTGTGTGTGTGTGTGTGTGTGTGTGTGTGTGTGCGTGCATGCGATTATCAGCCTAGAAAATTTTATGCACAGTTATGAGTATGATGAAGAACCTTTCTGGTTGTGGTGATTAAAAACCTTCGAAAAATGTTTGTTCTCGCTATCGCCGCTCACTCTCTTCATTCACTCTCTAGCTCGCTTGACCAATGCTGCTTTGTTGCTGCCTGATCTGAGTCAACTACGCGCACATGCGACTCACTGCCATGCGGAAGTACCTTAGTCTCCAATGTTAAAACTGCTATAAGAAAATAATTTATGGTTAATCACAGTCACAGCTGGAAATCATCTCGGTAGCAACAGTAAAACATTTCCCATGGCTGATCTAAGTTTTCTTACCGTTGCCGTGCACATGTGAGACTCGCATCTACGGTTGAATCAAGACATTATGTATTCGGGTATGAGTCTTGAAAGTAAACAAGAAGTCGATCGTAGTTTGCAAGCCAGCAAACCATTCGTTGCTGATCTTGGCACAGGACAACTGGAGGAACACTGGATGAACCAAAAATAATTCACCTTATCACCTTGCCTTTAATTTACATCATTTACATTTTAAATGACTGATGACCAGGCAGCAACACAAAAATGCCAGCTTTTACTATATAGTTTGGCTTACACTCACCTATGTACTAATAATTGATTAGAAAAAGTATTTTAATTTTTCTTGCAACACTAAAAGTGTCATGTTGTGAAAGTCCTGCATTCAAAACATATGTAACAGTAAACATTCTTATCTATTAAATGTAGATAAAGTCTTCAGCTGTTTCCCACTGTCGTAGGAAAACCTCTGTTAACATCATAATTTAAATTGAACGGAGGAGAGTTTACTGGTCAACAACTAGCTACTCCTTTTGTGATTTCTTTTTCGTTCTTTCTTTTTTTGGGGGGAATTTTCCCCCTTTTTCTCCCCAATTGTATGCGGCCAATTATCCCACTCTTCCGAGCCATTCCTGTCTCTGCTTCATCCCCTCTGCCGATCCGGGGAGGGCTGCACACTACCACATGCCTCCTCTGACACATGTGGAGTAGCCAGCCGCTTCTTTTCACCTGACAGTGACAAGTTTCACCAGGGGGACAAAGCGCATGGGAGGATCATGCTATTCCCCCCCCCCCCGAACAGGCGCCCCGACCAACCAAAGGAGGCGCTAGTGCAGCAACCAGGACACGTACCCACATCCAGCTTCCCACCCACAGACACGGCCAATTGTGTCTGTAGGGACGCCCGACCAAGCCGGAGGTAACATGGGGATTCGAACTGGCGATTCCGGTGTTGGTAGGCAACGGAATAGACCGCTACGCTACCCGGACCCCTCCTTTTATCATCTCTTATGACTCAGCGAACATGATGTAACATAATTCAGTATTAATCTTAGCTCCATGTAAAGGGAAGTTTCCCAGATAATGCTCGTTTGCCATATTAATGACGCACTTTACATGTTTATAACTGCTGATTTATTAAATCGAAGTTCTACTGAGTGAAACATGATGCTGAATTTAGCAGAAGACCTCAGTAATATAGAAGAAGTGTTTTGTCTTTTTTCAGGTAACAAACATTATCAGTATCTGATAACCAATGATGACGCACTGCCATTACTTATGGTTAGGCATTCTGACTGGCTACCTCTGTTATCTTCATCTCATCTCATCTTCAGCCGCTGTTCCGGGGTAGGGTCGCGGTGGCAGCAAGCTAAGTAGGGCACTCCAGACGTCCCTCTCCCCAGCAACGCCTTCCAGCTCCTGGGGGATCCCAAGGCGTTCCCAGGCCGGATTGGACATGTAGTCCCTCCAGCGAGTTCTGGGTCTACCCCGGGATCTCCTACCAGTTGGCCGTGCCCGGTAAACCTCCAAAGGAAGGCACCCAGGAGGCATCCTAATCAGATGCCCGAACCATCTCAACTGGCTCCTTTCGATGCGAAGGAGCAGTGGCTCTAGTCCAAGCTCCTTCCAGATGTCCGAGCTCCTCACCCTATCTCTAAGGCTGAGCCCAGGCACCCTATGGAGGAAACTAATTTCAGTCGCTTGTATCCGCGATCTCACCCATTTGGTCACTACCCAACGCTCATGACCATAGGTGAGGGTTGGAATAAAGATTGACTGGTAAATTGACAGCTTTGCCTTCCGGCTCAGCTCCTTCTTCGCCACAACGGTCCGGTACACCGTCCGCATTACTGCTGATGCTGCACCAATCTGTCTGTCAATCCCACGCTCCATCCTACCCTCACTCGTGAACAAGACCCCAAGATACTTCAACTCCTTCACTTGGGGCAGCAACTCATTCCCAACCCGGAGGGAGCAATCCACCATTTTCCGGTAGAGAACCATGGCCTCAGACTTGGAGGTGCTGACTCTCATCCCAGCCGTTTCACACTCAGCTGCAAACTGCCCCAGTGCGCGCCGGAGGTCATGTTCTGATGAGCCAACAAAACCACATCATCTGCGAAGAGCAGAGATGCAATTCTGAGGTTCCCAAAACGGACACACTCCTCACCTTGGCTGCGCCTTGAGATCCTGTCCATGAATATCACAAACAGAATCGGAGACAAGGGATAACCTTGGCGGAGTCCGACATCCACCGAAAATGTGTTTGACTTTGTGCCAAGAATGTGGACACAGCTCTCACTTTGGTTATACAAGGACCAGATGGCTTGTAGCAACTGTCCTGGTACCCCATACTCCCACAGTACCCCCCACAGAGTGCCCCGGGGTGCATGGTCGTAAGTCTTCTCCAAGTCCACAAAACACATGTAGATTGGCTGGTCAAACTGCCATGCCCCCCTCAGCACTTCCGCAAGGGTAAAGAGTTGGTCCGTTGTTCCACAGCCAGGACAGAATCCGCATTGTTCCTCCTGAATCTGAGGTTCGACAGTCGGATGGAGCCTCCTTTCGAGCACCCTAGAGTAGACTTTCCCAGGGAGGCTGAGCAATCTGATGCCCCGATAACTGGAGCACACCCTCCGGTCCCCTTGAGTATGCGAACCACCAACCCAGTCTGCCACTCCACAGGTACTGTCCCAACCTTCACGCGACACTGACGAGGCATGTCAACCAAGACAGCCCAACAATGTCATCTCAGGGCGAATCTCATCCACACCTGGCGCCTTGCCACTGAAGAGCTTTTTAACTACCTCAGAGACCTCTGCCAGGGATATGGGTGGGGCTTCCCCTGAGTCTTCAGACTCTACCTCCTCCACTGAGGACATGTTAGTCGGGTTCAGGAGCTCCTCAAAGTGTTCTTTCCACCGCTCGACAACATCCCCAGTTCAGGTCAACAGTTCCCCTCCCCGGTTGAACACAGCCTGAGTCAAGCCCTGCTTCCCCTTCCTGAGTCACCAGATGGTTTGCCAGAACTTCCTTGAGGCCAACCGAAAGTCCTCCTCCATAGCCTCGCCGAACTCCTCCCACACCCGAGTTTTTGCTTTCGTGACCGCCAAAGCGGTAGCCCTTCTGGCCTCCTGGTACCTGTCTGCTGCTTCAGGAGACCCCTGAGCCAACCAAGTCTGAAAGGCCTCCTTCTTCAGCCTGACGGCTTCCCTCACCGCCGGTGTCCACCAGCGGGTTCTTGGGTTGCCGCCTCGACAGGCACCGATGACCTTTTGACCACAGCTCCTGCCTGCCGCATCTACAATAGAGGCTTTGAACATGGCCCACTCAGACTGCATGTCCTCAGCCTCCCTTGGGATACACGAGAACTTCATCTGTAGATGGGAGTTGAAGACCTCATGGACAGGGGCCTCCATCAGACATTCCCAGTTCATCCTCACTACACGTTTGGGTTTGCTTGGCTCAGATGGCTTCCCTGCCATCTGATTCAACTCACCACCAGGTGTTGATCAGTTGACAGCTCTGCACCTCTCTTCACCCGAGTCGCCAAAACATATGGCCGCAGATGTGATGATAGGACCATAAAGTCTATCATCGATCTTCGGCCTAAGGTGTTCTGGTACCAAGTACACTTATAAACTACCTTATGTTCGAACATGGTGTTTGTTATTGCCAATCCATGACTCACACAGAAGTCCAATAACAAGGCACTGCTCGGATTCAGATCGGGGAGGCCGACCTCTGTCGTCGTTTGCCCTTGATATCTTGGTGTATTTTGATGTGTTTGTTAAAAAACAATTATTTTTTGGTGTGACAATGCTGTGGTTATTTGTCATGGGAATTGACAGATTTCAAGAAAGGATTTAATTTGTTCTCCACAGATGCTGTGAGAAGATGGAGCATTGACAGCACAACCCATGACATAGAGTGTGCCATATCTGACCTCCTTACAGCACACTGCAGGAGGAGCAGGGGGTGGAGGGAGAGGCAGGTGGTAGTAACACCACACAGTCCAGACTCTATTTGATTAGTTCAGCGCATCAAACTTAATGAACCGACAATCTCATTTGTTAATTCATTTGTTACTTTTGTGTAACTGTTTGTTATAACTGCACAAACGAAATTAACTACTGTGTGTGCCAACCGTACCACTTTTACCACGACCAGTTCCTCTCAAGGCATTGTATTTGTGTGAAAATGCAGTCATTGAGGGCATGTTACAAACATCATTTTCCTTATCTGCTATCTTAACCAAAATGTCTTAAATATATTTTAGTTGTCGTTGGAAAGGAGATATAGACAATTTAATCTGCATACCATAATTTCAACAGTAAAAAATTGGCGACTCAGAAGCGGATGATGATGAGATGAGATGAGATTAGATGAGATGAGATTAGATTAGATGAGATGCTATTTTGTGCAGTCAAAGAAGGTTGAATCAGTTCATCTGGATACAACATTTATTGACAGATGTTTCATCACTCATCTTTTTTTCCCCTTTGGATCCCCCCCCCCCCGATTGTTCTTGGCCCATTTCCCCACTCTTCCAAGCCGTCCCGGTCTCTGCTCCACCCCCTCTGCCGATCCAGGGAGGGCTGCAGACTGCCACAGGCCTCCTCCGATACATGTGGAATCGCCAGCCGCTTCTTTTCACCTGATAGTGAGGAGTTTCGCCAGGGGGACGTAGCGTGTGGGAGGATCACGCTATTCCCCCTCCCCCGTAGACAGGTGCCCCAACCAACCAGAGGGAGGCACTAGTGCAGCGACCATGACACATACCCACATCTGGCTTCCCACCCATCAGACACGGCCAATTGTGTCTGTAGGGACGTCCGACCAAGCTGGAGGTAACAAGGGGATTTGAACCGGTGATCCCTGTGTTGGAAGGTAACGGAATAGACTGCCGCCACCCAGACGCCCCCCTTTATCTGCTATCCTAATCGAAATGCCTTAGTTATATTTCTGTTGTTGTTGGAAAGGAGATATAGACAATTTAATCTGCATATTATAATTTCAACAGTAAAAATTTGGCAAATGTATGCTATTTTGTTGTGTGTTAGTTGTCCAACCTGAGCAGGAATAATGCAGCATCCAAGACTGAAGTATTCTAGCACACCAGGAGTGCAGACTGTTGGACTTTCTCTGAGATGGTCTTTTTAATTAATTCAAATATATTCGCATGTAATTGATTATTTTACATGAAAAGTTAATCTGAACAGAAGTTGTGTGCAGGAATTGTTGAATATTGAGTGGTTGTGCTTATCCCTGATGTCAACATAAGCATTGGTGAAGTTCTTGCAAGGCTGTTTTTCACAAAACGTTTCAGTATATAGTTATTGAATAATTTTTAAAAGTTGAAGACTGCATGTTAAGACGAAGTCTAATTTGCGACCTGACGTTGTGAAGACGCTGAAGACTGCGGGTGAGACGATGTGCGATGTGACGGTTCAACTTTAATTTTGGCTATATATTTCAACCTCCTGACAATGTCTGGGTTTTGACGTTGTTTAAATTTTTTTTCAGTGTCAAAATGTTTGCAGGGTATATTTCCCTTCTCCCTTCTAGTCAAAAAAAAAGTTTTCCGCCAAGTCCGAGCACCGGAGAGGGAGAGTTACATATGCCTGGAGGACATCTATACTCCACTGAGTGCACTCCTCTACTTTACTCCTGTTTTTAATAATAATAATAATAATAATTAATAATTACATTTATATAGCAGCAGTTTTCTAGACACCCAAAGCGCTTCACATTGAAGGGGGCAACTCACTTCAACCACCACCAATGTGTAGCACCCACCTTGGTGATGCACGGCAGCCATTTTGCGCCAGAACACTCACCACTCATCAGCTTGAGAGGGGGGAATCATTGAGCCAATACATGGGGGGATGATTAGGTGGTCAGATGGAGAGAGCCAGGTTGGGAATTTTGCCAGGACACCTGGGAACCCCCTACTCTTTGAAGTAAGTGCTATGGGATCTTTAATGACCAGAGTGAGTAAGGACCTTGGTTTAAGGTCTCATCCGAAGGACGGCATCTTCTACAGCACAGTGTCCCCGTTACGGCATTGGGATTTGATATTTGTTGTTTTTTTTATTAGGACCAGAGGGAAGACTACCCCCTACTGGCCCACCAACACCACTTCCGGCAGCAACTCAGTTTTCCTGGGAGGTCTCCCATCCAAGTACTAGCCAAGCACATACCTGCTTAGCTTCCGTCATTTGGCAGAGTACAGGTTGGTATGGCTGCTGGCATGGTTTTTGTCACAAGAGCTTAAAGTATGGATGCTGCTCTTCTCCCCTCTGAATGCTGATTACCCCGTAAGATTCACTATCCAAGAATGTTGGCATTGAAAAATCAATGTTTTCCTATGACATGATGAAAGGCATTGATCTTCTCCAACCCTTAAGCCTAAGTTACTTATTGTACCTACTGGATGCACACTTATGTCAGAGTGCCTATCGGAGCAGATTTACATCCTTCCTATTTGATATTTCAAAATACCCAATATTTTGCTGGGATTTGAGCTTTTGCTTTTGCTTTGACTGCTGTGAATTTGAGTCAGATGCTCCATATAGTATATGTAAATAATCATCCATATATTTTTTATTTTTCTTTCTCCCACTTCATTTAGTTCCTGTAAACTATTCATCCACAACCAAGGTTTTCCAGTAAAGGCAGGGGGTGGGGGGGGGGTACCAGCTCCCCTCGACCTGACCCTGTGGAAAAATGTTCAATGGGTGAATCCTGCTATGATGAAGGAAAGTAAATATTAATGTATTTGACATGTGAGTGGATATTGACCTGGATTTGCGTCACTGGGGATTCCTTGCTTTGGTTCAGTTTCTGTGGAAACTTGCTGGTATCTGAGCGACCTGATCAGAGGGGGATGAGATTAGGATTGATAGTTACCAAACCTCATGTCTTCCCAAATTGGCAAGTTTCTAGGAGGACTGTGCACAGATTAGCAAGTGTGTGTGTGTGAGTGCGGTTTTTACAAGGTTTACAGTATGGTAACTTGAACTCTGACTCCCCTGCCCTCATGTTTTGGGAGCTGAACCTGTCTTGGTCCGGGACCAGGAAGGATAAACTGCTCGGGCTTTATGGACAATTTTCTGGCATTGACTTTAAATCCGGCGGCACGGTGGCACAGTGGTTAGCGTGGTCGCCTCACAGCAAGAAGGTTCCGGCTTCGAGCCCCAGGGTAGTTTAACCTTGGGGGTCGTCCCCAGGTTGTCCTCTGTGTGGAGTTTGCATGTTCTCCCTGTGTCTGCATTGGTTTGCTCCGGTTTCCTCCCGCAGTCCAAAGACATGTAGGTCAGATGAATCGGCTGTTCTAAATTGTCCCTAGGTGTGTGTGTGCGTGTGTCCTGTGATGGCCTGGCAGCCTGTCCAGGGTGTCTCCCAGCCTGCCACCCAATGACTGCTGGGATAGGCTCCAGCATCCCCGTGACCCTGAGAGCAGGATAAGCGGTTTGGACAATGGGTGGATGGATGGACTTTAAATTCTAGTTTGGCTCTTTCCAGTAACAATCCTTTTAGATTTGACTGATTTATATCTTTGTTGCATTTTTGATATATACACCAATCTCTGCTGTGTGTGTCTCTGTCGGTGAACTCTTATAGTCAGCCTGACATCGTAGAATTAGCTTGATACAACTCTGTGATATATGCATTCCTGTGCACGCACGCACACACACGCACGCACGCACGCACACACACACACACACACACACACACACACACACACACACACACACACACACACACACACACACACACACAGACGGTATCTAGTGCTGCATGAACCCTTCTCTCTAAACACCGGATCAGGCAGTGAGAGTACTCAGCCAAGACGATAGCAACCCGATACCATAGACCAGCCTTTCGCAGCAGACTGACATGATGGCTTTCAGGGGGCGACTGCTTGAATGAAATGCAATAAATGATTTACCATTCAGACAGAGTTAAGTAACAAGGGTACGAATAAAAGGGAGAGGGAGAGAGCGGCTGTACAGTGAATTTAATGGATGTTTTTTTTCTTAAACATGTCTTTTTCAAGCTGTAGTTCATTATGTGGTGGATCTTGAATTTTTAGTGGACAGCAAAAAGTCCCCGCGGTTTAGTGCTCAAGAATGTACCACACAAAGGCACTGTAATGAATGAAGAGTGTGGCGATGTCGTACTGGGGAATACTGATTTTAGAGATAGGCTGGGCATGGCTTGCATGGAAATACCAATGCTATTGTTGGATACTGACGGAATCTCCTTTCATTACCAAGCATTTCAGCACTGTTACTCCGCGGGTATGCAAATCTAAATCTTAATTCACTCACATCAGAGGAGGTTCCCAACAGCATGTGGAACGTATCCTTTTGGCTTCATTTTTCATCATTAGGCTCTAACCCTGAAAACCAGCTGCAGAGAAAATAATACTATTAAGCTACCATGGCCATTAACTCATGTTTGTATTCTACCGGCTTTATAATTTTCAGCATTTCAGAACTGATCCCTGTTAATTTAGCTGGCAAAGACTGCAAGCTGCTGTTCTGCCCTTACTGATAGTATAATGAATGTATGGTGGAGCTGCTGCTGGCTTAATTGCAGAATGTGTTTGTGTGAGGAGATCATGTGTGACCTCACACTCTGAACTCTTGCTGTTGCCGCCTCACCAAATCCCACAGTAGTAATTGGTTTGACTCCACACTGAGCTCAGGTCCCTTCCTCAAACTGTCACCCTAAGGCCAAGGTAATCAACAATAGAAAAATCCTAGAAAACCTTTCTGTCCATAACGAAAGCCACTTTATTTGACATTGTATTGTTACAACAAATTGTATTCTTACAGTGAATGTGTTCTCTGCATTTAACCCATCCTATTGTATAGGAGCAGTGGGCAGCTGCAGCGCCCGGGGACCAACTCCAGTTCTACTTGATCAGAGACAGGAGTATTAACCCTAATATGCATGTCTTTTTGATGGTGGGAGGAAACCTGATCACCCAGAGGAAACCCACGCAGACACAATGAGAACATGCAAACTCCACACAGAAACATGTCTGTGAATGTTCTCATTCATCCAGGTCATGGTTATCCAAAGGAATTGAATCAAGTGCAACTGGACTTGGTATATATCCGTGAAGACGTTTCGCCTCTCATCCAAGAGGCTCCCTCAGTTCGTGCCTTTCTGACTAGACCAAGCTACTCTGACTGGCTGGTGATGAAACTCAGATATTTATCCTCTTTGGAGTCGTTATCAGAGCCATGGACATCAATAGCTCTGATAATGACTCCAAAGAGGATAAATATCTGAGTTTCATCACCAGCCAGTCAGACTAGCTTGGTCTAGTCAGAAAGGCACGAACTGATGAAGCCTCTTGGATGAGAGGCGAAACGTCTTCACGGATATATACCAAGTCCAGTTGCACTTGATTCAATTCCTTTGGATCCACACAGAAAGGACCTGGGACAGCCTGGGGTTCGAACCCAGGACCTTCTTGCTGCGAGGCAACAGTGCTAACCACTGGGCCATTCTCAAAGCTATACACTTGTTTTTCCATAGAATTACCCACATGCTGGATTATCCTGTAAAATGCCTTTGGTCCAATGTTGAGAGCGTTAATGGTGGGGGGCTAGTAAAAGGAGTGCTAACTCGCAAACTCTCACAAACACACACACACACACACACACATAGACGTGAGTATGCACATAGTGCCCATTTTGTCCTGGCCTGACGTGTTAGCTCTCCGCCGGCATCTGTTTGGTTTCGCTGATGAACAAGTGAACAAGTCACGGCAATCCTCCTGGTACTTAAAAGCGTACACTATATTGCTCTGTTTGTGCGGGGGGACCCGATCCTTGGGGTGGACCAATTTCTGGCTTAGCATGTTTTGGGGTTTGAAAGCAATTGAGATGTGGTGTTTGGAAAATATGTGTCTCAACTGTTCCGACACTCTGCCACATACAGACTCACTGCTGGTTTACGCTTAAACAGCTGTTGTCCTTCTCTCTTCGTTCGGCTGGTGCACTGTTCTTTCTGGTTCTGACAAACACCCAGTTAGGATAACCACACTTAGCCAGGGCCTGTTTAATGTGGGATTTCTCCCCTTCCCCGGCTGCTGTGTCGGTGGGGACGTTGTCAGCTTGGTGGTACAGCATCCTGATGACTCCTACTTTGTGCTCCAGTGGATGATGAGAGTCAAACCTTAAGTACTGATCAGTATGTGTTAGTTTACGGTGGACATCAACAATCAAATGCCCCCCATCACTAATTGCAATTTCACAATCTAAGAAGGCTAACCTGTCACTTTTCACATCCACCCTGGTGAACTTGATGTGGTTGTCCACCGAGTTAATGTGGTCGGTGAAATGTGGTACGTCCTGAGATTTAATTTTAATCCAGGTGTCGTCCGCAAATCTGAGCCAATGGCTAGGTGGTGTACCTGGATAGGCCATAGAGCCCTCTTTTCCACTTCCTCCATATACAAGTTGGCCACTACAGGAGAGATGGGGGAACCCATAGCACACCCATGCCTCTGCCTATAGTACTGCCCCCTGTATGTGAAGTACGTAGCCTGAAGACACAGCTTCAGGACTTCTTCAGTACATCTCTCATCATCTTACAATGCTGTGATTGCAACCATTCCCAAATCCTCTGTAAATAGTAGACATTGCCATTGAAAAGTCATGGCAATTTGCATATCAAACCGATTGTTGGTTTCGGTTGTTATGCCACTGTATTGTTTATAAGGGTGGGTATACCTGCAGTCAGTTGAGGCTGAAGAGGTCACTTGGATGAGTGACGAAACGTTTCTCTCAGTAAATGTGTCCTGATGAACTGATTCAACTTTCGGTGATTTTCTCATCTGGATTATTGAGCATGCATAAAGACGTAACTGTGAATTTAGACATAAGTTGTTTTAATTTGAGCTGAATATTTTAACAAGGTGGCTTTTTAAAGGTGCACTAAGCGCTCAGATGTTAAAATGATAACTATGTGGATAAATAGGATATTATGACACTCTTATTTTGTATAGTGTTATTTAAATATTCATGGGAGATGGTGCTCTGACCATTTTCCAATATGTGAAAACACTGTTTTAAAGACCAGCCTTGTAGTCAAGTCCTGACCAGGTCCTTAGAGGGGCGAGTCCGAGTCAAATCGGAGAGCAGCGCTTATGGAATCCAAGTCCTGTCCAAGACGGTAAGGTGGTGAGTCCAACTGAAGACCAAAACCTCTGTCATGATTTATATCAGTAAAGTACAAATCCAGTTTCACACCATAACTGTAACTATTTAGTGTACTGTCATAGTTAAAGTAAACATTTCACTGCACTGAATTATTTATTTAGCCCCCCCCCCCGCAGTTTTCCAATACTTAAGAGACAAATTGATAATGGTGAAAAAGAAACAAACGAGATTAGAATGCACTTTATTGATGACCTCATGGGAAGTTTGATATCCACTTAAAAAAAACATCGAATTAAATTCTTGTACTCAACCAGGCTTGAAAACTCATCACCAGTTTGCACTGTGCGAGATAGAGACAAGTCCAAGTCATTGTGCTGTAAAGTGTGGGACGAGGCAGAGGCCTTAAAACTGTGGACTCGAGACCGAACTCAGGACTGAGTCCATACTTGAGTCATGCAACCCTACTAACAGCACATTTTTCTCAGCAGGATGTAATCCTACAACATGCATCATGATCTCACAGGAATCATCTGGTGACCTCAGCATCAGTCCCCCCCTGTATCTGAGGACCGACCTGGACCCCAACCAACCCCACCCTGGATCCACATTTGATTAGGGTAAGGTGTCTTGCCTCGGCCTGATAGAGAATCTGATTCTTTCCCCCTTGGTCATCTTTCATGTGCTGACATGAAACACTTTAATCATGATCACATCAACTATGTCCACCCTCCCCCCCAGCCCCATCTGCTGTCCCCCTGTGCTTGGTTGCTGTCCTCCTCTCTGTCCTTCTCTCTCTGTCTCTCCCTTGTATTTTCACCCTTCACTTCTATCTGCTTTCCATCCTCTCGCTCTCTCTCTCTTTCTTTCTCTCTCTCTCGCTCTCTCTCTCTCTCTCTCTCTCTCTCTCTCTCTCTCTCTCTCTCTCTCTCTCTCTCTCTCTCTCTCTCTCTCTCTCTCACTCACTCACTCACTCACTCACTCACTCACTCACTCACTCACTCACACACACACACACACACACACACACACACACACACACACACAGCTCCTCTTTCTCTTTCCCTGTGGAGTGCCAGTGTAGATAGAGGGAAGTCCCCCGGGACAGTCCTAATGAGGTCATAAAAACAAGGGAGAGCTGGAATAAAACAGAACAACCTCGTCATGTCATCCCGCTTTAATGCCTCATAAGGCTGCATATGAAGGGTAATTATTGTGGTTAATGAACAAATGGAAAGGAGAAAGAAACGTCTAATGCATGCGTAAGTATGCACAATTAGTTTTCGGGTATGGCGTGTGCATAAAAATTGAAAAATATTCATGGGCTAGAATAGCTATAAAGTAATGCAGGTTATTTTGGGCTGGCTTGTTGTATAGGACTCTGGTTCCCATATCCTCAGGGGCATGGATAGTTGGTCTTGCAACATACAGATGCAAAAATACATTTGACAGTCCTTTGCTTTCATGTGCTGCGCTATAAAAAGTGTCTCTCCTAAGAAGTTTTGCATGTCTGTCTTCAGTCCCCAGACTTCATGTTTTTCCAAAACAAGTGATACTGCCTTTGGGGGTTAAGAGGGATCCACTTGTCTCTTCCACTAATGCAGTTTCCGGATTTTCTAGAAGTGCATCATTATCCTTAAACAAGACAGAATGAAAAAGGTGTGTTTAGGTCTTTTAACTAGTGTCTTGAAAATGACACCTGAAGAAAAGATTTTTTGAAAAATAAAAAATAAAAAAGGGTTTCCAATCGAAATTGAGATAACCACTAATTTCCAATGTACAATCCCCTTAGTAGACTTTTTAAAACTTAATTTGGGGACAGTAAAATTTCAAGACACTAAAGGAGATTAAAATGGGTGATTTTAAGTGTATAGTAAGGTATGAAGGTTAATTAGTTTTTTAAAGACACTGACAGCTAGACCAAATTAAAGTCTCAATAAAGTCTGTCTTAACAAACTCTACTGTACTTTTCATTCTCCTGTCCCATTAGGGGATTAGGCTTGACTCCCTGTCCCGCTCAAACCGCCCTAATTACAGCTGTAAAATATTAATCTGATAATCCGAGCGCTACCGAGTCTCGCAACTTTTAGGGTTTGTGATGAATCACTCCTTGCACTTTAATGGTCCGCCATCATAAATCGTCATTAGAGAGCATCGACAAAGAAAAAAAAGTGTTTGACTAAAGCTGTCAGCAACCATTTATAATTTAGTTAACTTCTCTGTCGAGACATCTCTGGAAAAGCCTGGGTGTTGTGGCGTGCTCGCCGCCTTTTTACGCTGCACCAGGCTTGCGTGTGTTTGTGTGAAAGCATGTTGGCCTTGTGTCTAGCATGCATGGATGCTTTGTTTTTGTTGGGTGCGTGACGGGGCCGCGTGTCCCTTCCCCCCCCTTTCCTTTTGAATTGCTCCCACCGCTGAACGTGTGGGTCAGTGGTGTCGAGGAGTGCCCGAGAGCCATAGAAACTAAGGCCAGTGCATCTGAGACCAGTGATTGAAAATTCTTGCTCTTTGTAGTTGCAGGTGAGCTACCTCAGGGTGGGAGGACCTTTGAAAATGGTCTTGGCAGTTGATATGCACCCATAGAGAATACTCTGTCCCTTGGCCGGGGGAGGGGGAGGGGAGCTTTGCTCTACAGTGAAGGTCAAGAGAGAGGACTGGCAGGGAGAGGAATGTGTCTGCCCTTTTATCTGATGGGTGACTGACAGGCTAGGTCACAGCAACTGTGACATCGCTGAGACTTCAGAGAATTTCATAGTTCATTGTGGAACTCAACTTAAGGACTATTGTATTTGTATGTGTCCGTACCCCCCCCCCCCCCCCCCGTTGTGTTTCAGACACGAAATGTAAGGGACAGCTCAAGAATAGAATTGGAGGGAGAGGTAAAATGTAAATAATACAAAATAAATATTTTTCCATTTTAGATACAGTTCAAATCCAGGTGGCTAACTTAGCATGCTGTTTCTCATAACTATTCATCTGTATTAACGCCCCTCATAAGAAGCAGTTTATGAAGTCTCACGGTTGTATATTACTTTATCTTATTGCCACAGACTTTTTTTTTAATAGGGACATAATATGATAACAACCCTATCCAGGTGAACAGCAGAATGATCACCATATTGGAATGTGGCTGGGGCCCCCGAACAACTCACAAGGAAGGTGTTGCAAATTAGTACTAACTAGGACATTCACGAGTGCTGCTTTTTAGCAAGTACTCCCAAAAAGTAGCCAAGCAGTCAATTAATCGCGAGAAATATATCATATTTTTTTCACCCTATAATTCTTATCAAAAAGGTCTCAAATACAGGTGTGCAGGTAACATAGCGGTGTATACCATTGCCTACCAGCACACGGGGATCGCTGGTTGGAATCCCTGCGTTACCTCCAGCTCGGTTGGATGTCCCTACAGACACAATTGGCCGTGTCTGTGGGTGGGAAGCCAGATGTCGATATGTGTCCTGGTTGCTGCACTAGCGCCTCCTCTAGTTGGTTGGGGTGCCCGTTTAGGGGGGAGGGGGAACTGGGAAGAATAGCGTGATTCTCCCACACGCTATGTGCCCCTAGTGAAACTCCATACAAAAGAAGTGGCTGGTGACTGCACATGTATTAGAGGAGGCATGTGGTAGTCTGTAGGCCTCCCTGGATTGGCAGAGGGTGTGCAGCAGCGACTGGGATGGCTCGGAATAGTGGGATAATTGGCCGAGTACAATGGGGAGAAAAAAGGGGGGAAAATAAAAATAAAAAAGGTCTCAAATACAACCAGTAAAAGTTTAACTAGTGTAGGCAGGACCAACCTGTGGGTAGATGAAATAGCGGAGTTCTGGATTGGCTCTGAGAGGCTGTTTACAAATGAGCCGCAATCTGATTGGAATAAACCCAAGCAAACTTGTCTGAGCTGGAGAGTTTGAGTGCAGTAACAACACGACCACTGTCTTGCAGGTGTTTCGGTTTAACTGGTGACCGTGTTCTGGTGACTTTCAGCCGAGTGTGTCCATGGTTGGTCGTGGTGATGTCAGCTGTTAAAAGCCTTAAAGTCTCAAATTATCTCATTGAATGTTCAATACAGTACATATTCGTCTAGTCCTTTTTTTGTCCTGTGTTATGTAAATTAAATGGTTTAACCAACAAGAAGAATTCACATTTCTTGAAATTACTTTTAATGTGGGGAAAAACAGATTAAGAGAGCAGCTAGTGTCTAATGAGGAATTTGACATTATAACGACTGACTATGGGTCACTTTCCGATTGAGGATAACGGTATAAGATACAGCTGCACTGCCAGCTGTGGTTTGTCTCCTGCATTAAAAGTAACGTTACGAGATGTGAATGAGTCTTGCTCAGCACAATTTAACTCACATACTTAAGTACGTATGCAGCTGACAGTTTTATCTGCTCTGGTAAAGTATTTCAACTCTGCTGATTGTAGTCGAGCAAAAGCCATGTTTCTTTCTGCCTCATGCTCTTTCTGCATGTCAGCTGCTTTAACGCCCCACACTGCAAAGTGTTAAAGTCACGCACGACAACTATTGACTTGTCAACAACAACTATCCACAGCACCCCTCAGCTGCATATGCATATCAGGAATCAGGAACACTTTATTTGTCATGTCATTCTTCGTTTCTTCTTCTGCATATCTTCTGTAGATGCATTGCCACTGCTTTATTACTGCACAGTACTAAAACCTAGATGAACAATTAGCCTACAACTGTGCACAGTGTCAAATAGTGGTTTTGATAGTCGACTAGTCGACTATTCTGTGAAACCCCTAGTATAAACCGAACAGTGGAGAAGATTGTGTTTTCTTTAGACACCAGAGAGAAGGGAAACTGTCAGGACCCCTTGATTAAACCCAGCGTTGTGAAAAAACGAGTTGTGACTAGTCCAACCTGGAGTTCATCGACCCAGAGCACTGGCTAAGCATCAGTTAACCTGGTCACATCATTCCCAGTGTGATAGACCACCCAGAATTGTATAGACCAGGGTTCCCTGATAAGTTTTCCCCAAGGGCCAAATCATGTCATGCATGCCAAGCCAAGGGCCAAAACGCCCAGGTTTTTTTCCCATTGCGCTAGCAAAAGTTGTTTTATATGCAGATGTTGTTGCTGCTGCTATTATGATGATGATGATGATTATTATTATTATTATTATTATTGTTAGTAGTAGTAGTAGTAGTAGTAGTGATAGCAGTGATAGTAGTATAGTAGGGGTAGTAGTATAATAATTGAGGCCTGGGATTCTTAAAGCTAAAATTGACAAAAATAAATGGATGTTCATTCACCAATCAAATGGATGTTCATTCACCAATTAAAAACTTCTGATATTCTTGGGCTTTTTGGCTCCGCAGTCTGGATAAAAGTGGCACAAGCTCATCAAGCAGATCGCACACCCTCTCCAACACACGGCCTTTGCTCAGCCAATGAACATCATTATGCAGCAAAAGATCCTTGTGTTCAGCTGACATTTCCTCCAGCAATGCTTTGAAAAGGCGAAGTTGCAGACTAGAACTTTCACGAACAAAATTTACCGGTCTCGTCACAGTATCCATCGCCGCTTTCATTTCCTCACACAGTTTAGTGCACAACACTGATTTGTGAATAATGCAATGAAAAACTGAGAGCGCTGGGTTAACAGCAGCAAGCCTGCTTACCAAGCTCTTATGTTGTCCTACCATTGACAACAGACACAATTTTGCTCACATCCAAGTCATTCTTCTCAAAGAACTGTGTTAATTCATTAAAGATGATTTCCCCAGTTGTGCGCTCAGGCAGAGGAAGCGAAAAAAGTAGCTCTTCCAGAAAGGTCTTCCCATCAAAAAATCTTGCGAACACACATAGCTGTCCCATATCGGTTCGGCCACAGGACGAGTCTATGGTTAGTGATATGGCTTCTGCTTTCTTCAAATCGGTTGGAAAAACACTCTGTTAAAAATTCTACTCTTCTTGTTGCCGTGTTAGCCGACAATGGCACCTGCTTTAATAGCTCCACAAACTTTTTCTTGTTTTTCTCACCATGACTTAAAACTTCGCAACCATATCAACTGCACACGTTTTAATCAACTCAGCATCAGTGAATGGCTTCTTAGCTTGAGCAAGGTTCCATGAAACATGCAATGATGCAGCTGTTGCACTCTCATGTCCATGTTGACTTACAGATAGTAGAAATGGAGTACTTATTTGATGTTATATTTCTTTTTTTAGTTTGTGGTGATCTGATTTTGTAGGGTAGATTTCATTAAAACTGGCAGCATGCATAGTGTTGAAGTGCCGCTTGAAATTATCTGCTTCGCAGCCAGCTATGGTCTGCATGCAATTCAAGCATGTCGGTTCGGCATTGGCGTGGTCGGGTAAAATAAAACCAAAAACTGATCAGTCCAGTCAGATTTGAACTGAGGGTTTCCCTGGTCGACTTTGTACTTTTTCGCGCAGGCCATGCTCTTGGTTTAGGACAGTTATTGATTATCTGTGACGTAGCTGGTGAGTGGCTCTGTCTAGTCAAGGACTGTAGAGAGCATGGAATACGTCTTACATCTATGCATGCTCTACAGCATAGGTCAAGTGTACGGTGTGGGGTGAGGTCAAAATAAAGTAGAGCAGTACGCACTTTATTTCAGTGTTATGATAGGTGCGTTAGTGCCAATGGGTCGGCGTGGGTCAGATATTTGGCTCTTGCAGGCCAGACATGGCCCGCAGGCTGGTTATTAGGGTTCAGGGGTATAAACACATCAGACCTGAAAATGATGGGTCTGCAATGGGACTATACCAATCACTGATGTATTCCTCTATTGCTCCCATATGCAGCATGGCTTCAATTCTGCATGCACACTATTACTTCTTTTGGCTGTTCCCGTTAAGGGTCGCAACAGCGGATCATCCATTTCCATTTCCTCCTGTCCTCTGCATCTTCCTCTGTCACGCCAGAGGAATGTATGTCTTCCCTCACCACATCCAAAAACCTCCTCTTTAGCCTTCGTCTTTTCCTCTTCCCTGGCAGCTCCATATTCAGTGTCCTTCTCCCAATATACCCAGCATCTCTCCTCCACACATATCCAAGCCATCTCAATCTTGCCTCTCTTGCTGTCCTTCTAATATAATCATTCCTAATCCTGTCCTTCTTCATCACGCCCAATGAAAATCTTAGCATCTTCAACTCTGCCGCCTCCAGCTCCGCCTCCTGTCTTTTTGTCAGTGCCACTGTCTCCAAACCATATAACATAGCTGGTCTCACTACCATCTTGTAAACCTTCCCTTTAACTTTTGCTGGTACCCTTCTGTCACAAATCCCTCCTGACAGTCTTCTCCACCCACTCCACCCTGCCTGCACTCTCTTCTCCCCGTTACTTTATACAGTTGACCCCAAGTATTTAAACTCATATGCCTTCGTCACCTCTACTCCTTGCATCCTCACCATTCCACTGTCCTCCCTCTCATTCACGCATAGGTATTCCATCTTGTGCCTACTGACTTTAATTTCTTTTCTCTCCAGTGCATACCGTCACCTCTCCAGGCGCTCCTCAACCTGCACCCTACTCTCGCTACAGATCACAATGTCATCTGCAAACATCATAGTCCACGGAGACTCCTGCTTGATCTCGTCCATCAACCTGTCCATCACCATTGCAAACAAGAAAGGGCTCAGAGCCGATCCTTGGTGTAATCAGTTCTGCATGCACAAATTTTCATTTATGTTTGGGCAAGCTGCATGGCTGTGTACTAATGCTAAGGGGCATACCGATGTTGTGGTGTATGTATATTGTGTGCCTTAGTGGCTGGAGTGGGGGGTGTCAGTAGATGGAGAGTCTGCCTGTTGGGACTGTGAGACATGGTTAGCTAAGTGGTCTGAAATCGGTTTTGGATCCTCGGAGCCCGACTTATCTCTCTGAATTACCGTCAAGGCCAAACAGACAGATACATTCTCCCTGCAACCTTTTATGGTGGTTAAGTAAATATCCCTGTGTCGCTCTATCCCTGTCAACACTCCAACTGTCATCACCAACTCACCCTGTGACAGTAAAGGGCCCTTGCTATGTAATATACAGCTGGTTGAAGGAAGATACATAGGACCTTGTCTCCAAGTTAGGGGTGTTGCGATATCCCGGTATTGACGATAACCATGATATTTAAAAACTGAAATACTGATATCATGTTAATAATACACATATGATAATGTCGTATAAATAATCCAGCGCCTCTTAAATCATTGCTGTTTCTTTCCATTCTTGCTTTTTTTCCCTCCCCCAATGCCCCCCCCCCCCCACACACACACACACACCTGACATGACACTGTGATGCAGTAACTAGCTAGTGTGGTGATCAACAAAATTATATTGTTTTAAATAAGAAATATGTTTACGGCTATTATTCTCTTGTCACTCACCTCCACACACCCACCAGTTCTGCCAACCGGAAAGTTTTTGTTAAGTTAACTGACCTGAACTGCAGTTGGGAATACTTCCTTGATTTGAGTTTTGTTTGTTGGATATCTGGGAAATCCCGAAGTGGAGTATTTTTGTCGAGTGACCTGAACTGAATTGAACTGATAGTGATAACAGGGAAATCCTGAAGTGGAGTATATTTACTTTATAAACTGAACGGAAAACTATGGAACTTTTTTCTTTCCCTTTTGCTCTAATATAACCTTTGAAAATTGACTGGTGTGGTTTAGTTTATTTAAATTGTGTGTGTTTTATTTTCTTGCCTTGCAATTAATTTTACATTTGTTTGTGTTGTAAGAAAATAACCGGGGGTTATGTTTATTCTGAATGCATGGATATCGCTTTGTGGGGTTTTATATTGACTCAGACTGGTTTAAACTTGGTCAAACCGCTACACTGTCTAGCTACTACCACAGTGTGTGGCTATTACTGCTGTGCAAAATCATGTCACGAAAAATGGAAAGAGGAAAAAAATGATGTAAGGACACGGTCAGTGGACATTAAATCACAGTACATCAGAGTGGTTAGTTGTCAGCCTGTGGTCTCACACACAAACTCTCTGTCCCCTGCTGCCCACAAGTGATTTTGTTTCAGTTGACATTGTGTTGATGGCAGATATTAGGCCTTGTTGATCTTTTGTTTATCAGTTCATCTGATTGCCTTTTCACTATTCATTAAATGTAATTGTTCTTTTTGTACGCTTTTGTACAGTTGTGGTTACTGACTCTCTCCATTTCTCTGCACTCATATTTGGAGTGTAATTTATTTGCCAAAAAAGAGACAAAATGCACAGTAAACAAAGTTAAAGCTGAATTGGACTGATAGTATTATTGTTATTTTTTCAAATTTTCTATAGATATCGCGACGATATCATCATCGTGAATTCTTTTGACCATGATAATCGTGTAATGAAAATCTAATATCATGACAGCCATACTCCAAGTAAAACCTGCCATAGCTGTATTCCTCTATTGAGTAGGTGCTGTTTACGTTCTTGAGCCTAGAACAAATTTTCCTGTGCCAGTTGGAATTTTAAGTGGATATTTGCCTCAAGGTCAAGAACATGTCGAATTTCATTTTTGCGTGTGCTTGAACCATCCTCCCAGCTTTCTTAAATCAGGTCCAAAACACCCCAGACTTTTTTGCCAATAGGCAGCTCAAAAGAAAGTAAATCCCATGGAGGCCTAGAGATCCACTCGCACTGCAAACAACAGAGGATTTAGCCATTCATTCCAATTACAACTGCCCTTGTACACAAACCTATATATAATGGACTTTAATGTTTTATTGAACTGCTCTACTAGAGTGTCCACCTGTCGGTGATATACACCAGTTTGAATTGATTCACTTCCCAGCAACTTCTACGTCTTGCACAGTGTGTGTGATATAAACATGCATGCAAATGCCTAAACATGCCCGTTAGGATCTCCTTCAGGATCCCAAATACATTAAACAGTTTCTGCACCACATGCTTTGCAGAAATAATATGTTATGACACTGCTTCAGGATAATATGTTCCATAATCCACCAGGACCAACACAAAGCGATATCTCTATGCGCAATGGTATAATGGCCCAATAACATCCAATTCTGTCTTGCCAATTCTTTGAAATGGAACTTTGATCAAAGGGAGGGGGCGCATTTTGAGTGGCTGAATGACTAATTGACATTCGGGGCAGGCAACGCACCGCTATTACTCCCTGCCCGAACACTCGGCCAATAAAATCAGGTCATTATCGTTGCCAGTATTTTATTGTGACCAAAGTGACTAGCCATTGAGTTATTATGAGCCAACTGGAAATTCATTTTGCGATGCCTCTTAGGCAAAAGCCACCATGTGATGTCTTTCCCCATCTGTCACAAATCATTCTGTACAGTCTGTCCCTGACAATGGCAGACTAAAGTTGAGTAAGTGCTATGTCTGGTTTACCATTGATATGCAGCTCTTGGACAAATGCTGAGGGTTGAGTATCGTCACAAGTCTGTTCAAAATTGTCCATGGGGCAGATATGTGAATTGATGGAGCCCCCACCAACCCTAGCAGTGTCGGCTGACCTAGCATCGCTGCTATCAAATGTCCGATAGCTGCCTCAGGAGAACCTGGTTATCGTCTTGACTTCCTATGAGCTCAGATTTTGGTCTAGTTTTGTTTTTCCAAAACAGGATGAGGGGATCAAGAGCCCTTCCTAGCATAGATTCACCTGTCTCACCAGTCAGTTAGACTAAAGGGACAACCACCGGTCTCAAACAGTTCTTTGACATGAAACGATTGATGGTTGGACTTAGGCGGGGATGATTAGAATGCCCCAGTTTTATCGCTTAACAACTGTCCACCAATGAGTGGATACAATCCTCTTTCAAGAGGCCTTATTCTGCAACTCAAACAGCTTTTCAGTCGTGTCTTCATTGATGGAGGCACCGGTACATCCTAGCCTGTCTCGTCCCAGTCTCACTGCAGGGAAATACATAGAAGGACTAATGACCAATGTAGCACAGCGGTGACTAATCGCGAAATCCCCCTTTCAGGTGTGTTACTAATGCAACAGCCACTGCAGGTTCTCTACCCCCAGCTGACACAAACTATACCCCACCACTACACATAGTAATAAGATTCACCTGACAGCCGATATTAACCATCACAGGAGTTGTGAAGGAAAGATGATAAGGATGGGTTTTCCCTCTTCCACAGCCAGAAACTTCTATTTATTCGTATCAATTTGAATCAGACTTTTAGTCTTGAATTGACTGTTTAGTTTTACCATTGAACAAATGCTTTCCTTCTCAGAGTTGGAAGAGAGAAAAAAAAGAAAAAATTGGGGGGGGGGTCCATAGATAAGACCCTCAAAATATAGCTTTTTTTGAGTTATAAATGCAATATCAGTAAAAAGAGATACTCAAAGTATAGCTTCTAAAAGACCGAGAACACATTGTACGGTACTTGCACAAGGCATTCATGCTTTCTTGATAAACGTCGATTTGTTGAAATGTAATTTATTCTTTTTTATTTTGTTGTTGAGAAATTTGAACTCAGAAAACGGATGTCTGAAGTGTTGTCATAATTTCGGGGTTTTCAGATTATATCCAGATCCATTTGAGTTTTTTTTTCATCTATAGGTGAAAATGAATACGGGTTTTTGGATCCTGTTTCCCAGTCATTCTGCTTTTATAATATATTGAGTAATACAAGTAGAAATCACATATAACCAGGTTCACAGAAAGATGTCTCAGTTCTTCTAGACAAAGCGTTTAGTGGGAGAAACGTTTCATCACTCATTCAAGTGACCTCTCCAGTCTCAGCTGACTGCAGGTATCCCCACCCTTATAAAAGTACAGTTGCATAACCACCGAAACCAACCATTGGTTTCATATGCAAATTGGCATGACCATTAAATTGAGTTTCAATGGCCATGTGTACTATTCACAGAGGATTGGGTAATACTTGCAATCACAGCATTGTAAGATGGTGACAGATGTACCCCCCCCCCCCCCGGTTCAGGGACGGTCGTTCCCTCTTCACATAGATGGCCTCTTTAACTCCCCGTTCAAACCAGCGTTCCTCCCTATCAAGGATGTGCACATCCTCATCCTTGACAGAGTGGCCACTGGCCTGTAGATGGGTGTAGACTGTGGAGTCAGGAAGACTGCAGGAGTAAGGTTGGAGGATACCTGCAGTCAGCTGAGACTGACAAAGTCACGTAGATGAGTGATGCAACATTCCTCCCACTAAATGTTGTGTCCAGATGAACTAATTCACCTTTCTGTGATTTCCTTACCTGGATTATTGAGCATGCATAAAGACATATAACCGGGTTATTAGATATTTTAACATGTTACTGAATTTTTAAGTACTAATTTCCTAACAACCATGGTGCAGATGTTGCATCGCTAGGCTACGAGAGCACATGCTACCAGCTGAAACCGGGAGCAAATGCAACTTATGCTAAGCTAACAATTGCTAGCGATTTCTTTTTTTATTTTTTATTTAATGCAGCTTCAAAACCATTCAGAATCCCCGTTATCCAATCTAGAAATGCATAAGACAGCACTATTCAAAGGCAAAAAATGTCAATATTTGAGGAGGCCATAGTTAAAGGCAAATATTTTACACCCCCTTGCATTTTACATTAGCCTGAAGCAGGGTCATAGGAGCCCTTATTCGAGCATGAAATTTATATCCCACTTCAGAGGTCTATAGTTTTTGAAGTGTTTGTACCATTTTAGTCAACCATTGCCCCTTGATGCAAAATTAATGCGTTTGATGACAAACACTGCCTGCAAACAACAGTATCCGTTTCCAGATACCTGAGCAGACTGCACGCCGGTGCCCAGTGTGCCTCTCGCTGTATCAAATGGATGGAGCAATGCTGACGTAACAGACAGACCTAGCTCCGGTATCAGGGGTAAGACGTTGACTTATTGGTTTACTGGGTTAATTGGTTGTTCAGAGTCATGTGATGGGCGGATGGCTGCTGGGTGAATGAGTCATCATGCCTATGGTTAAATTACCCAGCTGGTAGCTATGGCTACCATAGCCTTGCTGCACAATAATTCATCAGTCACTGCCATTTCTCTCAGCTTGACTATATTTGTCTTAGGCTGTAAATATAATGAATGGAACAAACATTATACAGTCTCTACTGTTGTGGGGCCTTGTTGTTGGTCTGATAAAGCCATTTTTAGTTTCGGTTTAAGCTATATCCAGCTGCTTTTGCTCTTGCATACGTTCAACATTTACAAAGCAAAGCCACAATGCTGTCTACTTGTGTCATTATTATCTAAATCTTTTGTGTTGTGATGTCACCATAAATGAAATGCTGAGATTGTCCTCACCTAATGCTTCAAGAATAATGGGCTATACGTTGAATAATGTTGAAAGCAAGATACAGCCAAATAGTTCAGGTCTATGGGTGTCCGGGTGGCATGGCGGTCTATTCCATTACCTACCAACACAGGGATCGCTGGTTCGAATCCCCGTGTTACCTCCGGCTTGGTCAGGCATCCCGACAGAAACAATTGGCCATGTCTGTGGATGGGAAGCCGGATGTGGGTATGTGTCCTGGTTGCTGCACTAGTGCCTCCTCTGGTTGGTCAGGGCACCTGTTCGGGGGGGGGACTGGGGAGAATAGTGTGAGCCTCCCACATGCTACGTCCCCCTGGTGAAACTCCTCACTGTCAGGTAAAAAGAAGTGGCTGGTGACTCCACTTGTATCGGAGAAGACTTGTGGTAGTCTGCAGCCCTCCCCGGATCAGCAGAGGGAGTGGAGCAGCGACCGGGATGGCTAAGAATGGGGTAATTGGCCGGATACAATTGGGGAGACAAGGGGGGGGTTATAAAAAAAATAGTTCAGGTCTACAACTATCTGCAAAGGTAGTGTTTTGCTCACTTTTTGATAAATATTTAAAGAGAGAAAACAATATTATTTCCCAAAGCGTGGTTACATTTATCTGGATAGGGCACAATGAAGGCCATTTTTGGGTTAAAACTCGGTTTATTCAATTGGTTGCAACAGAACAGCTTCCTTCATGAATAACATTTAGAGAATGGAGGATAGGGGAGGCGTATTTATGTGAATACATGGGAATAAATAAAATGTAAATCTCAATATCCAGGTGGAGCTGAAATGTCCAGAAAGGACATTTTTCATAATTTCTCAGGTGTCTAATCAAACTTGAAGGACTGTCCATTTAGAACCTCATGCATAGATGGGTGTGGATATGGATTTCCAAAGAAAAGGCTATGATGTTTTTTGACAAGGAGTGGAGCTGAAATTATTTATTTATTTATTTGACACATCCACCTTTTTTTTTTTTCTTCCCAATTGTACCTGGCCAATTACCCCACTCGTCCGAGCCGTCGCTGCTCCACTCCCTCTGCCGATCCGGGGAGGGCTGCAGACTACCACATGCCTCCTTCGATACATATGGGGTCGCCGGCCGTTTCTTTTCACCTGACAGTGAGTTTCGCCTCGGGGACATAGCACGTGGGAGGATCATGCTATTCCCCCTAGTACCCCTCCCCCATGAGCAGGTGCCCCGACCGTCTAGAAGAGGCACTAGTTCAGCGACCAGGATGCATACCCACAACCGGCTTCCCACCCGTAGACACGGCCAGTTGTGTCTGTAGAGACGCCCGACCAAGCCGTAGGTAACATGGTGATTTGAATTGGCGATCCCTGTTTTGGTAGGCAACGGAATAGACCGCTACACTACCCGGATGCTCCTGGAGCTGAATTTAGTTTCCAATATCATAACTCTTAAAAATTAAACTGGGACAAGTGAACAACGTAGGATTCTCTCTTCAGACAACTCACAGAAACAAGTCCATCCATCCATTATCTGAACCGCTTATCCTGCTCTCAGGGTCATGGGGATGTTGGAGCCTATTCCAGCAGTCATTGGGAGGCAGGTGGGGAGACACCCTGGACAGGCTGCCAGGTCATCACAGAGCCCACACACACACACACACACACACACACACACACACACACACACACACACACACACACACACACACACACACACACACACACACACACACACACACATTCCTAGGAACAATTTAGTATGGCTGATTCACCTGACTTACATGTCTTTGGACTGTGGGAGGAAACCGGAGCCCCCGGAGGAAACCCACGCAGAGAACATGCAAACTCCACACAGAGGATGACCCACCAAGGGTGGACTACCCTGGGGCTCGAACCCAGAACCTTCTCACTGTGAGGCGACCACGCTAACCTCTGCGCCACCGTGCCGCCACAGAAACAAGTCTTAAGTTAAAAAAAAGTCAACTTAACTTTATAGCGTCGTCTTAATGTTGTGTCAGCTTAAATTCTTGATACAACTTAAGCATGCCGATATATATTACATATATATATTACAACCAACAAAAAATATAGATGAATCGGGGTGAAGCAGAAGGTTTTAAATAGATATGTAAGTTAAGCCCTGCAACATACATGAGTCTCAGCCTTGTCCTTACTTGTTCTTCATTCAGCGGTCATAATGTGAATTAGGCTACGTTCTGTGCTCCCCTGGCAGAGAGGCAGCAAACTGAGCAGTTTATTTCCCAGCCCAGCGCTTATATAATTTGATTTGATAGATAGGATTAAGCGTTGTTCTTCATCTGCCGGATGCTGAAACCTCGAGGCCATATGGAACAGTGTTCAATTTTCAGAGAACCGAAGAGCTTTGTAGCACAAACAGCCAAACTCGGAATCACAGCAGACTCAGTTGAAGTTTGCAGATAAAGACAGACCTGTGTTATGGATTGTATGAGACATTTATTTTAGTTCAGTGTACTTGTTACAGACGGTTTTCATCTTTCACCGAAGATGACCCAAAACATCAGCTGAAAGCCAGCAGAAATGATTTAAAGCTGCTTAAAGGAATTGCCGCCCTGTGGCGGTAGATGAAGAGGCACGCTGTGTGTTAGTTGACTATGAGAGAGAGAGAGAGAGAGATATGCAAAAAAGGTCGCTGGCTGGAATCGAGCCAGCGACAGTTGTGACCATGTAGCTGTAACCACTCGGCTAGGCAGGCACCCCCCATTCTACATGGCTTCTAACACTGCCATTTCTTGTATTCTTTTCCCTTTGTGTATTCACAATAAAACCAAAGTAGATTTTGATAACATAAATATGTATACTTCATCACTTCCTGCGCCCCAGTAAAGATTTCCCGGAAAAGCACAGGCCGTACTCAGCAATCGATGAATACGTAAATAGGCAAATCCGTTTTGTTGTTTTTTTTCCATTGGGACGAATTATCCCCCCCCCCCTTTTTCTCCCCGGTTGTATTCGTCCAATTACCCCACTCTTCTGAGCCGTCCCAATCTCTGCTCCACCCCCTCTGCCGATCTGGGGAGGGCTGCAGACTACCACATGCCTCCTCCGATACATGTGGAGTCACCAGCCGCTTCTTTTCACCTGACAATGAGGAGTTTCGCCAGGGGGGCGTAACGTGTGGGAGGATCACGCTATTGCCCCCAGTTCCCCCTCGAACAGGTGCCCCGACCGACCAGAGGAGGCGCCAATGCAGAGACCAGGACACATACCCACATCCGGCTTCCCACCCGCAGACACGGCCAATTGTGTCTGACCAAGGGACGCCTGACCAAGCCGTAGGTAACAGGGGGATTCGAACCGGCAATCCCTGTGTTGGTAGGCAACGGAATAGACTGCTATGCTACCCGGACGCCCCTTTTGGGGGGAAATTTCAACACATAGAAATTAATATTTGATATTTTACCATAGCTTTAACATCTAAATTTCAATCATTCAAAAGCTTTAACTTTTCCTCCTGGTGTTGCCTAGTTTACTTTTAACCTCTGGCATTTTGCGACTGGGGAAGCCACTTCCTGTAGGCAAACAAACAAACAATCTGACCCAGCCCACACGCTCTATACATGTCCTCCTTTATGGAGGTGACCCCGAAGTGCCCCATCTCTTTTAAGCCATTTGGCTATACATTTTCTACCCATGCCTCGTGTCATGTTGTATAATAGATGAGGGGGTGAGCATGTGTTTTGGCCTTGTGCGGCGTCTGAGGGGGACGAGAGGGAAAAGCCCCCCTGCAAACTAGAACAGATAGAGAGATGAAAACACTCAGAAAGAAGTTAAATAAGCTGTGGAAGACAGCATCCAGCACATGCTCATATTCCCTAAGTAAAGCTTTACAGGTCGCTCCTTTTTTTCTGAAATGTTCACAGTGGCGTTTCTCCTCGTTTACTGAAGAATTAGCACAGCTGCATGTGTTAACTTGTGATATTGCAGCACACGCCTCATATTTCAAAAATGAGGTTGAAAAAAAAACAACAAAATAATAAAAATGAAACACAAAAACAAGCATGGAGACCCACATGAAGATGTAAGCAGCATTATATACTGAATTCATCACAAGACAACAGTGAGAAGTGGTTTTTTTTTTTATCAAAACAATATGAACTTTTACCACTGTGACGTTCAGCGACAATAACGAAATGAACATCCATCCATCCATCCATCCATTATCCAAACCGCTTATCCTACACAGAGTCGCGGGGATGCTGGAGCCTCACTGGATGGCAGGCTTGGAGACACCCTGGACAGGCCACCAGTCAAGAGTGACATTCCTGAGCTGGTGTGACTGGAGAACACAGCTATGGAGCAGCAGGTGTATGTGGTTCATGTGCACAACAGTCATGTTTGCATCCGAGAGTTCAACAGATTTTGTGAGACCTGAAAAGTCAAAAAAGGTCTAAAACGCTAACCAGGCTCTTTTTCGCTAGGTGGGTTTAAGTGGATAAGCAATGCCTCTGCGTTCATCAACCACGATGCAAGAGAAAAACGTAGATGTGTTTACAAGGACTGCTTTTTCTTTGGCTTGGTGTTTCCGCTGCTTTCCATCCCGTGATCTCTTTATCAACACGTCAGCCTTTCCACTTCAAGCAACCTTAAAACCTTTTGGGCAACATGTTGGATATATTGATGTTTTGGCATTTCCGTTCAGCTTTTTTTATTTGCAATCTACAAATTTTCCAAAATCAAGGCAGGGATCTAGCAGTGGTGTGCAGGAGTGATTGACGGAGATAGCGAAGTGCATCTACATCCAACAGACCTCCATGTCGAGTTTGTTAGAGTGAAATGGAGAATTTCTGTTCAGAAGCAGGGAGATGTTCTCCTTCATGCCTGACCTTTAAAGGTAATTATGATACATGGGTTCAGCTTGTCCCTACCCAGAACATTTTTGAAAATGGCATTTGCAGTGTGAAGAGGGAGGTTGGAGACGGGGTTTCATCTTTTTTTTTTTTTGTGGATTTTTCCGCTTTTTCTCCCAATTGTACTTGGCCACTTATCTCACTCTTCCCAGCCGTCATTGCTCCACCCCCTCTGCTGACCCGCGGAGGGCTGCAGACTACCACATGCCTCCTCCAATACATGTGGAGTCGCCAGCTGCTTCTTTTCACTTGACAGTGAGGAGTTTCACCAGGGGGATGTAGCGCATGGGAGGATCACACTATCCTCCCAGTTCCCCCTTCCCCCTGGACAGGCGCCCCGATTGACCAGAGGAGGCGCTAGAGCAGCGATCAGGACACATACCCACATCAGGCTTCCCACCCGCAGACACGGCCAATTGTGTCTGTAGGGATGCCCGACCAAGCCGGAAGTAACACAGGGATTTGAACTGGCAACTCTGTGTTAGTAGGCAACAGAATAGACCATCATGCCATCTGGATGCCCCAAGAAGGGGGTTTCATCTTTAAACTGGGAGTGTAGAGATACATATGTAACTCTGATGGTTCCTCGTCTTGTTTTTCTTTTTACCCATTGACATCGGTCTACCGCCAAGTCTTCAGTATTACTCACCATACATCATCATAGACACGGGGTGGGATTTTCGGTGCAGCGGGGGTTGAACATTTCAACCGAAAGAGGGGTGGCATGTGTACATTTTTCTTCATTGAAGGAGATTTGGCAAAGTTGTCTTGGCCAGTGTTGGAACGAACTCAGACATCGAGTTCCTTCCAGTAGAATGCATGCAGATGTAGCTACTACAGCTCAAAAAATGTAATTTAGGGTTTAATTGCACTTTAAGCTGTTTGGACTCGGCAGTCTCTATACAAGGGATATGTTAATGTGTAGAGACAGATGGATTCGTCCCAGAATGGGAGTGTGCTCTTTTCAACATTTCTGGTATGTAATTTGTGTGGCTTTGTTCATTTGTTTCCCAGTGGGCAAGACCCATATTACACCTCCCATGTATCTCTCCAGGTCTTGGACTGCTTTACCATCAAACATAACAAAAGGCTTCTAGCTATTTTTGGAACTCACTAGTGGGAAGCTCCAGCTGGGGCGGGGTTGCAGGTCTTGGACCATACCATTAACTGAAATCTGCATTCAAGTGTAAGAACTAAATTGGAGACGGCACTAGACAGCAGAAATTGGGAAGGGAAGGCGTGCCGGGTCAATTCCCTGCACCCAGTTTCTGTCAGTGATGTGCTGCCAACTAGGCCGTTTTCTAAAGCGGAACCATCCAAGGAAACTTTGAGGTGAACAGGGACTGAACCGGGCCCCAACTTTTTGCTTCATGATATGCATGTCCCCTATGTGTAGTGACTAAAAAAGATATGCTCTTTATAAATGGCAGGGAAACACACACTTCTTGCATGTTGATGTCAAGAAAAAAATGCCAGGCTAGCTACCCTTATTATCCTCTGAACAACAAATCAAGTTAAATATTTGAAAAATGTGTAATTAATCATACAAACATTTTTTCCCAAAACATGCCATTAATAGAAGGAATAGGGAACAAATTGTCATAGATGTTAAACAGTATTGAAATGCCCCTCCACAAAATGTCTTGACTGACTGGTTGGTATCATTAACATTTGGATACTCTTTAAATGTTTCAGAAAGGAGTAAATAATCTTTGTTGACATGAATTTTACTTGAAAATAACACCACTGTATATTGCATAAACACACACGCGCGCACACACACAAATTTAATTTACAAAAATGATTATTTTCCTTTGGTTACACATATGGTGGTACTAATGAAGCGCAGTCCAGATCTGGGGGAAATAATAGAAGTTGACACCAAAAGTGTCCCTTATTCTTAATAAGTTTCAGTCTGCATGGAAAAAATAAATCGAGGAGCATTGGTTCAACACTGCAGGGCCCTTGAATGTAAGAGGCTAGCAATCTGATTATGCAGTCAGTATCAAGCTGTTCAGTCCCTGATGGTGATTGGAGAAGCTACTTTGGGTGACTTACTGAGACTCCAGTGATAAAATCAAGTTGTGGATGGCCACCTGTCAGACTCAGTGGGAGAGGAAGTGCCGAGACAATCAAAGGTGTAGCTGTAATGGTGCCCTCAGCAAGCCCTTCGGAGCAGATAAATGCCTCCTGTCCTGTTTCCACAGTGATGAGATGCCCGCGTCTGCCATTGGATCCTTGTGAAGCTCATCAGCCATGCTGTCAGGGCTGTAATGAAGAGAGTGATGAGATTCAGTCTGGATGATGATTCTGTTTTTGATTCTAATAAGTAGTAAGTGTTCTTTGCTGAGGGTGTGGATGGGCTCACCCCTCTCTCCCCCACTTAATTTGTGATCTCATTTTCGAAGCTACCTAGGAATCTGCGGACTTGTCCAGCAGCAGGCACACAGAGCCGAAAACAAACTATATCTTCTCACGCATGCATGCTCAAACGCTAAATTCTCCAACCTACAGCCCAGCCCAGTCTATTATCGAGCTATGGTACCAAGACGTTCCTCAGCATTTGGAGCGATGGGTCATGTTTTGCGATAAAGCCAGTGTCTGATATGCATATCCGGTGAAACCAAAGTGGGTTAGCACAGAGGAATTGAGGTTGAACCTCCAGACAAAACATGCTTTGGATCACAGAGAAAGAGAGAGAGCGACAGACAGACAGAGGCAGAGAGAGAGAGGCTTAACCTAACTCAGAGCAACTTAAGCAAGCTGCCCATAAGCAATAGAAAAACAGGGAAGTGCTGACTAAATAGCATTCATGAACACTCAGGGGCCTGTTTCAGAATGCAGGTTTTACAAACTGAGTTTAAACCCGAACGCTGGGTTGAGTAACTTAGCTGCCAAACTCAAGAGTTTTTGGTTTCAGAACAGCTGAGGAGTTAGTTCAATCAGCTCTGAGTATGTTCACTCTGGGTTAAGCACATGCATGACGACTATAAAAGGCCTTCATCAATGGAGTGCCGATACTATGATTCACCATGGCAACCGGCGAGAACAAAAGGTCATCCTACTTCACCCCATTGGAGTCAGAATTATTATTATTATTGTTATTTTTCCCCCCTTTTACTCCCCAATTGTATCCAGACAATTACCCGACTCTTCTGAGCCGAAGACTGACCTCCTTGTCATCCCAGCCAGTCCATCCTTACAACAACAGATCAATATGAAGCTCGGATCAACCCGACTCATGCCCACAAAGTCTCCCCGAAACCTGGGAATCATGATTGATGATCAACTAACCTTTAAGGTTCATGTGACCTCGATTGCTCGGCCGTGCCGATTTGCCCTGTACAACATCAGGAAAATTAAACCCCACCTGTATGAGCATGCAGCACAACTCCTGGTACAGGCTCTTGTAATATCACACATTGACTACTGCAACTCCTTACTGGCAGGTCTCCCTGCATGAACTTTCAAAAACCTCTGCAAATGAGCCAGAATGCAGTGGTGCATCTGGTCTTCAACCAGTCCAAAACAGCACATATCACTCCGCTGTTCATATCCCTGCACTGGCTCCCAGTTGCTCCCATCATGAAATTCAAAACTCTGATGCTCGCTTACAAAACAGCAATTAAAACAGCTGCAACCTACCTGAACTTCCTCATTAAGGTCTACACTCAGTCCTGCTCACTACGCTCTGCCAATGAAAGGTGCCCGGCACTTCCGCCACAATGGAGCCCGAAGTCACTAGCCAGACTCTTCTCTTCTGTGGTTCCCCAGTGGTGAAACGAGTCATCAAACTCCATTCAATCTGCCGAGTCCCTCTCCATCTTTAAGAAAAACTAAAGAGCCAGGTCTTTCTCGAACACCTCCACACCTGATGGCAGTAATATATATTTAAAAAAAAGTCGCTTCTATGTGCACTGCCTGTTGTCCTATCGGATTTGAACCTAGTTTTTTGGCACTTACTTGCGTTGTTGCCTCCTGGCTAGATCCTTGCTTGTATTGTATTAACTCTCAGATGTACGTCACTTTGGATAAAAGTGTCTGGTAAATGAAATTGTAACATTGTAAATGTTTCATCTTCTTCATCGTGTCTGTGAATGTTCTCATTCATCCAGGTCATGGTTATCCAAAGGAGTTGAATCAAGTGTAACTGGACTTGGTATATATCCGTGAAGACGTTTCACCTCTCATCTAAGAGGCTTCCTCAGTTCGTGCCTTTCTGACTAGACCAAGCTAGTCTGACTGGCTGGTGATGAGACTCAGAATTTATCCTCTTGGAGTCGTTGTCAGAGCTATAGATGTCTATGGCTCTTTGTGTCCTGATGTTTACTTCTTCATCATCTACCAGTTACTGATGTTCTAATCTGTCTGATGGAGCCGTCTGCCATTACAGACCTCCATGCAGCTGTAAGTACTCTTAATACACCACAGATTTTTCATTAATGGGTTAGATTAAAACACAAAAATTGTTAATTTTCATTACAGGAGGACAATGAAGACACCTTGTCAGCCGTCAGAGAGGGACGATACAGAGAGGCCATATTGAGGTTTACGCCTTAAAAGTAACATCTAACAGTTGATGATAGTGTTGCACCATAACAAAACTTGCACCTTCTTTTTCTCTAACAGTGCAATGCTGCAAATTACAATGAGGAAGATTGTCCACCTCCACAGCACAACCTAACCTCGGTAAGATGTTGTTTAGCATTGGCCCGTGACTTGTAATGAAACTAAGGAGTCCTGGCACTGTGAAATTCAAGGTCATTCTTGTGTTCCTATAGCTCCCTGTGAAACAGCTGTACAAGGCGTAGTTAGAGAAACAAATTGAAAAATCTAATTTAGAAATGGACCCCATAAGGCTGCAGATGCAAAAGACAAAAATAGAAATACAGCTGCTGTGACATCAGTTAAAGGTGGGTGAGGTGCCCGCAGGTGGATGATATTTTTACTTGTTTAAACAGCATAAAAAATATTAACTAATGTACTGCATTTGTAGTTGCAGGAAATAAAGAGGACTTCATAAAAAGAAAGGCATATTGTCTTTATTTGCCACTGGGGAGGTGATTGGTGAATCAGAAATGATGGTAGCATGTTGTGCCTCTGGCGCTCTTCCATCTCGTGCATCAGCGGGGTGGTCAGGATCGTTATCAGGTTTGTTCACTGATTGAGTTGGACATTGTTCTCCGCTAACTGTGGCAATGTTGTGGAGAATCACACATGCCACAATAATGTCACATGGTCATCTCTACCCTGGCTCGTGTCCTGCAGTGGACCAAGTTATAACATTGCTGTGGGACGGGCTCAGGATCAGGGTAAGGGGTCAGCAAATAGGGCTGGCAGGGGTACCCTCCGTCACTGAGCAGGTAACCATCGAACTCTCCAGTGATCATGGGAGGATACAGTTTAAATTTTCAGTTGTAATAGCAGGAAACAAAATATAGATTATGATAGGATTATATATATATGTATATCACTGCAGGCAAATCTAGCACTCAGTGTACACTCACAAAAAATTCACAAGCCATGCACAGACAGACCCAGGCTATTTTGCTTCCACGTTGCCGATGATGTGGACCGCATCACATATGATCTTGACAGTGCAGAACAGTAATTAGCTGCAGAAGCTCTATTGTGAAGTGTCTTTCATTTGGAATGCTGAAGACTACGATTTAGGCCTACCTGCACATTAATGCTGTGGGAAGACTTTCTCCTCACATAATTTCCTTCTTTTTCTGGAGGCGCTGTGATGGGAATATGAGTGCCATCTATGCAGCCAATCACACCTGGAAACCCTAAAATATATCAAATTAACTGATAAGTGCTTCAAGTCTCAAAGCTTCATACTGAATAAATTAATTATTACTTAGACGGATACCTGCAGTTCTGTGGAATTCTTTGAGGAGTCTTGTGGGTCTGTGACTTGGGAATGCCACAAAATTGTAAAGTAAACGTTTCAGTGGAAGAGTCACATTTCTGAAAGCCGGACAGACGGTTGCCTTGGAAATATGCTCTCCGTCACTGATCACCCTCTCCCGACGGAGATATCCGCAGAGTATTTATGCTTCAATATCAACTGGCTCTCCAAGAAAAGGACACGCCATGTCTGACACCCCCTTCTGTCTGCAGGCCTCAGCTAAAGAGGGGGACAAACTCGGGGTTAGCTGAATAAAACCTGCCAGCGGGCAGGTTGGCTTCACGGAGTATGTCGCCATAGTAGCTGACTCAGTGTTAAGCTGAACTGGCGTTGTGAGACCAAAAACCCATGTTCCTTCAACTCTGAAGTCACCTAACTGTGAGTTTTCACTAAACCCGCTTTCTGAAACAGGGCCCAGGTAGCAGAAAACTTAGGAAACCCGTCATCGGGATGTAAAGGCATAACAAAAACAGCAGGGGCCACACGCATACAACTCTGTAGATTCATGACTAAAACTGTGTGCACTCACAAAGACAGAAAAATGCATACATATTCTTTTTGTCTGATTTATAAAGCTGTGCTACGCATGGTTCTGTTTCATCAGTCTGTCATTGTATAATTTTACACAGGTGCATGAGCCTGATTTCAACTCCCACTGTAAGCCATAAATAGATGTAGACACATGAGTGTGTCACCCTTAATATGATATATATATTAAGGGTATATATTATTTATATCATGTGCATATAAAATACGCTGTGCGTCACAAGTTTGCAGACTACCACAAGTCTCCTCCGATACATGTGGAGTCACCAGCCGCTTCTTTTTACCTGACAGTGAGGAGTTTCACCAGGGGGACGTAGCGCCAGTGGCGTGGCCAGGGGTGGCCACGGCCACCCTGATACTATCCCTGGCCCCCCCGCTGGCCCCCCCAGCCACGAGTCGCATATGCAGAATATGCTTCTGATTATGCATAATATGCTTCTGTCTGATATTTTACATTAGGTGCGGTTCATTTAAATCAATAATGTATATTTTTCTTAACTCTCATATTGACAGTTTTCAACTAGCCTATACAGTATACTACAACAGCATCATAGAATTCCCGAAATTCAGTCATGGCTTTTGGTTTTGGTGTGCCACCCCAAGATTTTCAGTGGCCCCATTTGGCCACCCCTATGAAAAATTTCTGGGGGCGCCACTGCGTAGCGCATGGGAGGATCACGCTATTCCCCCCAGCTGCCCCCCCCCGAACAGGCGCCCCAACCAACCAGAGGAGGCGCTAGTATAGCGACTAGGACACATACCCACATTCGGCTTGTGTCTGTAGGGATGCCCGACCAGAGAAACAATTCATAAGGTTTACCCAGTTGCAGATTTTCTTAAGAAAAGGGTTAAATTTGAAGTGGGTCCTTGTACATTTTGTAATGCAACAGATGAAAGTTCAGAGCACATGTTCTTCTGTTGCCCCGTGTCTAAAAGAATTGGGTCGATTTAAAAAAATTGGATATCACTTAAGGTAAACGACATTCCTTTCTTTGACATTTCTCATATTTTGTTTTACATGGATAACCTAAACTCATCTATTTCTGATATGATTAATATCTTTATTCTTATGGGTGAATATCATATTCATTGTAGTAAATGGAGAAATAGTAAGCCCTCTTTTGTTTGGTTCATAAATGATTTCAAGTTATTTTTCTCATCTCTTTAATGAATATTCTCACAAAATGGCAAGAAATATTTATGGGGCTAGATCCCATTTATTGTTGTTATGTCCCCATGGTTTAAGCCTTTTGCTTCTTCTCCACCCAGTGATTTAGAAACGATTTTTGTTTATATACTTGTATATGTACCTTTTGTAGACCCCCCCATGTTGTTTTGTTTTGTTTGTGTATTGTGTCAGCATTTATTTTGATGGTGGAAATACTGTGTTGTGTTATATGGCTTGTGTTTGCTCTGCGAGTCATTGTATGTCTTTTGAATGTGTGTCAATAAAAAAGGGGGGGGGGCGCCTGCCCGACCAAGCCGGAGGTAACACTTGTGGTAATCAAGCATGGTAGTGAACAGAACCGCATAGAAGAAGCGTGATTTCACCGATTGTGAAATTGAGGCGCTTGTCGGAGAAGTTGAAAAAAGAAAAGGTGTATATTTGGTGTCTCACTTCTGGGATCACAAACAGAGACAGAAATATACAATGGAAGAGGTATATAGAAAGTAACAGAGACCACCAACCAGGTAAATTCGGAGCACAGGGCCCTGGCAGAAGTGAGGGCAACAGGAGGAGGGCCGGCCACCCCTGCTTTATTTAGTGTGGCTCAACACAGTGCTTCTGTTCTGGGCCACACGGCTTTGTGTGGAGACGTTGAAGACTACGACCCTCCGTCCGCTGTGATATCTCAGAAACGTTATCAGTGATTAGTTTGTAGCGCTCATATCTAAATCGACTTTACAAGGTGTGTCACAGCTGAGAATCAAATAAAAATAATATTAACGGCTGAATAAAATGTTGACTCTGACTTAATGAGAATTAAAAGAATGATAAAATCAATCACACAAAAGTGATTAATATTGCCTTAAATGTGCATTTGATTGGCATTTTACAAATCTGTAAACGCGCGTGCGCACAAAATCAGTGCAGCTGGTTATCAAGCTGAACAAACACTGGGCCTCATTCATTAACTGTTGACACGTTTACAAATTTGTTCTTACACACCTATGGAATTATCTTTTTTTTTAGCTCTCAAGATAGTCTGTCAGGAGCAAAGCCTGATGGTTATTTGTAATTCCTCCCCCCTAACATCTATTGCATACCTCTTGCAACGAGCAATCACCCAGGCTTGCCAAGACACCAGTGTTAGCCAATCGGGGTCTACATTCAGGGCTTACCCAGGTTCTACACCGGCCTCTGAGACAAACCTCCGAGCTAAAAAATCCCCATGGGTGTGTCAGAACAAATTTGTACGTACCAACGACTAATGAATGAGGCCCGTTGTTTTACTAAAAGGTTCAATCTCTCTCCTTCTATTTCATCTCCACCTCATCACATCAGGTCGCTCTAGGAAGAAAAAACCAAAACATGCCATGGTATAAAGAGCACTTGAGGTACGCAAATTCTCACCGCACATTCTGATTTCATAAATACCTGCTTATGTGCAGCAAATGCCGTATGCATGTTCGTATGTGTTGTTTGTGGCCCCGGGAATCCCTCCTGAAAGGTAAAGGGTGGGCAGACAGGGAGGGATACACAGAAGCACCAGACTAACGAGGTCAATGAGCAGGAAGGCATAAGCGGATCAATAGGTGTTATACAGCTAAGATGGAAAAAGAGTGCAGCGCATTGGTATGGAAGTGTTAGATGTCTCTAATCTCTGATTCCTTATAATGAGAAGCTCACAGAGACATGCTAGCAGGTGGGATGAAGAATTCTCAAGTTTATGATTTACCCTATAGTCACACTCCATCCTTGCTTGAGTTTTAAAAACACCTTCATAGAAAGGTGAGAATGTGGGGGAATATAGAGGTTTCTTACTTTCTGTCTCTCTTACACATACCCCCCCCACACACACACGAACTCGCTTATGTGGAATGTGAGGGCGCACAAACACAAACACACGCACACACACGCACACACACACACACACACACACACACACACACACACACACACACACACACACACACACACACACACACACATTTAAATTTAATGCACCTTTTGCTATCGAAGCAGGCACTTTAGTAGCAGCCATAAACTCGGGCTGTGTCGGATTAGCATTACTTGAGGTCAGGCAGTAATGTTTCAGCTTCTTTAACATGATCAGTTGTATTCATTCTGAATAAATCTTACATGTGTGTGTAATATCCAAACTAAGATTTGCTGTATTCCCTTATTAGTCAGACAACAAGCATGGTCTCTGGAAGTACTAGTTCAGGTCATATTCCTGTGTAAAAAAAGTTTTTTTGGGGGGTGAGTAACATTAGTTATGCTGTATTGTCTGTAAACCAACAACAAAAGAGCCAGCATGTCTAATAAACATATTCCTCCAACATAACCCTTGGACTTACTGGTACTTCTAGGCTATTATTGTGAATTGTCTCTTTTTTTGTACAACAATTAAGTGACAAGGTATGATTGTACTGTACTTTTTCATGGGATCGTGGTCGGCTTAGTCAACCTCTCAGGAGAACCATGTCCAGCTCAGTAGAAATGGACAAGGCCCACAGACGCAGCAACAGATAATGCAGTATTATAGGAAGCTGCACTCGCTCTCGTGCAAGTCACCCACACATCTGCAAGCTTACACACATATGCATATGCACACTCAGGCACATACATGCATGTGAACTGATTCACCGACCCACATCTGTATAAGATGTAGTAAAGAACACAAAACATCCTTAGTACATCTCGCACATCACATGATGCTGGATAAAACCATTAGACTGATTCAAAAAAAGCACCTCAATGCAGCCGAGCAGAATCAAATATGTACTCTGTAGAAAAGTCAGTTTGTTGTGCTGTGCAACGCAGACGTTAACAGGATGTTTTCTTTTTTCTTTGGGAGTCATACACGTTTTTCCCCCCCACGGGTCAGCGTTGTCAGGGCAGAAATACACTCAGGAGCATTCATAGCAACAGTGTCGGTGATTGCTTGAAATGCCTTTTACACACTTGAACACACACGGCGTCCAAGACCAACAGTGCTATCTTATTGTTTTTTTCTTCTTCCAAATGCAAATATTTGACTGGGCTAATTAGAGGGCTCATCACACTCTATTGATCTATGGATTAGTGTCTGATGAGAGCACAGAAAAGCAACAGTGATGCAATAAGGGGCAACACACTCTAAACCGCTTCTTTAATATTACCAGCTTTGTTCATGGCCTGCAGGCTAAATATTTAATCTCATGGAAAGTTTTGCTTTTTTGAAGGTAGCCTATTAATCAAAGCAAGAATTTTGGCCAGCTCAGTGAAATCTATTTTGCAGAATATTTCACAGTCACATTATAGTTCTTAATACCAGCGATAACCACTGATCATGATCTCATCTCAGGCTTGAACCAAATTTGTCTTGCTCTCAACCCGGGAATGAGTTTCTAATTTCCCTTTTGTGAGATTAAAATGACAATAAAAAAAAACACTCAAGTCAAAGAACAATGTGTTTCCATAGCTATATTGGAAGATAATTAGGAAATGTCAATTAGGTAAGAAGTGACCAAAACATCAGTTGGCTAAAGAAAATAAATCACTATAAAAGGATTATTACCACAGATAATATTTCTCTCATGTAAGTGTTGATCTTCTGGCTCAGTAAAGCCCCGTTTTAAGTAGCATAAGTTTAATACGTAGTCCACACCGACATGTGTGTTTCTGAAAACAGTTTTTTTCCCTCCTTTGCTCATAAAAAATCTCATCCACACAAGTAGTAAAAAAAAAAAACTCGATCCAAATGAAAACGCAAAAACACATGCAACACAATGAATGCGCTGTCAAGAGCATGCCAAACCAACAGGCGGCGATATAGCCCTAACGCCATGTTGGCCGATCAGAAGCCTGAAAAAAGTAAACGAGCCAAAAACTCCATTTTCTCTGTCGACACTGAAAACGGGAGTTTCTGAAAATCGTCACCCTGGGAGGAGTTTTCCAAAACGCCTGTTTTCACTGAACTAGAACACAGTCTGCGTGTGGACAAAAGACCAAAACTCAAAGAAAAATGTACGTCTTTAAAATACCCATGTAAGTGTGGACTAGGCAACAGCATATCAAAAGATAGTGTATATATTTATTTAAAGATTGGCTGAGGCCCTGCTTAACAACGGCCGCCATTGGTACTGTGCCCTCACAGGGCACCGATGAAAACTACAGTCTGCTGTGGCGACCCCTGAAAAACGGAACAAGCTGAAAGAAGAAGAGATATCCGTAAGTAACATGTTGGTCCTGTTCTAGTTTTGATCTTGCCTTGTTCTCAAATAGGTTTGTCTTACTTAAAACGCTGGTAATTGCTAAGCTTGCGCGAGGTAGACTGTAGCGCAAGAACAGGAAGTACCAGAGGAAACAGCAGGACGGGCGATGACGCCGCCATTATAGCGGGTGAGATTTGTGATATGACAGGCAGTCTCAGAACCTGTCAATCACACCCACTGTTGAGTGTCAGGGAAAGGCTATATTAGGTAGGTTGGTGCTCTGTAGTTGTGTTTGCTCTCTGACACCGACGTGCAAAAGTTCGCTGTCTAAACACGTTTAGGGCACTTGTAGGTGTCGTAATGTCACGTTGGTGTAGACACGTTGTAACGGGGGAGCCACAAAGCGGCGACTCTAAAAATAAGTAATGCTTAACCCCAATTAAAAGAACCATCCAAAATGAACATCATAAAGCCATCTGCTGTAGTGAGTCTGGTCCATGGAAGAAATACTTGCATCAGGCAGGTGCAAATAGCTGTATTTTGCAGCACATAAGCTATAAGGCATGTAACTTGTATTGTGGTGTGTAAGTGAATATATTGATCAAAAGGAAAACAAACAGAATTGTATATTTGCCTTCTTCAGAAAATAAAATTAAAAAAACGATAGCATAGTATCTTATGCACTCCCCTATCAAAACACTGACTGTAACAAAGAAGAACCATACATGTCCAGGAGCAGACCGTCGGAGCATACACAAAGGGGGGGGGGTCACTAAATCAATACATTTCTCTCTTGGCTAAAGTGTGAATCAGTGATTTAGTAGATTTCCTGTGTTGATTTTCTTTTTTTACTGTTAACCTTTAGACCTCGAGAGTTTCTTAATGAGACCTCAGTCTCACCATCTTCATACCTGCTGGCCCATCTGGGCTCATCTATCATCAAGTAGCTCGGCCTGAGGGACAACACGCTGTGTGTATTGCTGCTGTACACTAAGTTGGACTCTTTTCTGGCCTTCATTTGAGACTTATGGAAAGATATTTCACACTATCTTTTGGGTGGGTCATAGAGTTACTGCTGAGATACATAGGCTTATGGAACAAAAGTGTTAGCCCGGAGCACTTGCACAATTCAGCTTGATGTATTTATTAATGCAGTGAGTCACGCAGGAATAGTAATTCAGTGTCACTGCATTTTTAGCTACAATGGTGAGTGACATTGAGACTACAGCGAGTCACTACCATTGACCATAGATTATGATGAAGGAATTTCAATAGCATTATGTGTTGCATGGATGTGTTGAGGTCCACATACAGAAGATAACCCAGTTGAACTTATTTTTATGGGGCGCTGTTTGTAAAAAGTTGCACCTTCTGTTTTAAAGCATTAAAGCAAAATTATAAATTAATATGTTATATAAATATAAATGTCAAATGTAAATGTCAAACCTAAATGTGAATGTTAAATATAATTGTAAACATTAAATGTTGAATGTAAATGATAAATGTTAAATCTAAATGTACGGCATGTGCTAATTCACCATGTCCCGTATGTGTGACCTCAGTGTTTTGCATGGACGGTGGCTGAGACCACACTTCTCCATGCAAAACGACTGAGGTCAGACGTAGGGGGCATGGTCAGTTAGCACATGCCGTACATTTAGATTTAACATTTACATTCGCATTTATATGATATAATTTTATAATTTTGCTTTAATGCACATCATTACTCTTGAAAAATATATTACAAGCTTTTAAATGAATTTCTCACTAAATATTTAAAAAAGTGACAGTTGAAAATTGTATTGCTTTTTTTTTACATTTGGAAATACGAAATTTGCAAAAACTGAGCAGGAAAACAGAAGGTGCAACTTTTTACAGACAGCGGCCCATACATGTATTTAGCTTGTTGTTATGGCAACCACCAGAGTTACAGATTTTCATAATATTTATTAGATTATTCAATGGACAGAGATCAATGACCTTGTCTGTGTCTAACCCAGTACAAATTTGTCTTCAGTGACACACAGCTATGTAAAAGGCGTATAAAGATTAAAGGTTTTTACAACAGGGGGGAAAAGTAATGGAAAAAATCCAGACCATTGGATTAATAATGCATACACTACTGACATTAAACCATGTCGTGACATGTGTTTAGACATAAAGAAAATAACAGTTAACAAAATAATCACTTCCCAGGAGCATACAGTTGTTATTTTACTTACCTGTTGGCTTATTTGAAATCTTACATTAATGCCCACCGTGGAAACAGCAGGATTTATCAGAAGGTCATTGCATCGGAAAACAAGAGCCATATTGGTGTGGGGAAACAGTAGACGCCACAGTAAGTGCCCACAACAGAGTATGCAGCCATGGATAATGCATAGGTTCCTTCATCCCAACTCCTCCCACGGAAAGCTCAGTGTGATGAATGACAGCAGGGCCATAATTGCCACCATCTTAGTTCAGACTGTGTCGAAACGAGGCCAGCTCCACTTTTAATAACAAAGTCTGCTTCTCCTTATCCTCCGTCTCCCTGTGGACCTAAGGGAAAATTGGATCCGCTCTTGTTTTTAAAAGGCTGATATTATCTCTTTTGGGCGGAAATCACAAGTTAATAATTAAAAAGATTGTGAAAATGACCAATTATGCTTCTTTTCAGCTGTAATGAAAGGCTGCTCTTTTGGCTGTTGGCACCGTTCGAGGGAGTTTACCTCCCTGTACAGATTCTGTTTTAATCACTTAAGGAAGTCTTCAACCCTCCCCGCCTTGCCTTATCTCTCTCCCCGTCCACCTCATTCAGACCTCTGAAATTACGAAGCTGTCCATTTTGCAAAGACAAAGAAGATTCCTGTTTCCTTTGTGGTCCGAGCTGCAGATGAAGCGAAATACATGACGAGCAAACGTTACTGTGGTCAGTAAAGTTGCTAAATCGCAACCTAAGGTGCGATCTGTGCACCCCCCCGTGATATTCAGCTGAAACACTTTTTTTTAGCCTGCACTTGCATTTAGAAAAAACAAGGATTAAAAAGGGGGGTGTAGATGAAGAGGACAGTGATGGTGGTGTGGGAGGGCTGCAGTAGAGCACCTCGCCCCAGCCTCTCACTCGTTTAGCTAGAGAGTTTAGTTGGTCAGTGCCTGCATATCGGCTTTCTGCTCGCCACAAATGGGTCTAACGCGCTGGTACCCCATTGAGTGTCATCTATGTCACATGGACCTTGGCACCCTTGATCTTCCCTACACGATGTCGGCAAGTCACAGAGGTCAATTGTAATCAGTGATAGATAGATAGATAGATAGATAGATAGATAGATAGATAGATAGATAGATATAGTGGTAGATAAAATATTGGGTAAAAATATAGTATATGTATAGAATCTGTAGGCGTGGGAGAAGAGTTTGGTATCGGAAGCGTTCGGGTTTTCGTTTCCATTTTGGTCCTAGTAGTATTGACCAATCACGTTTGAGTAGGCAGTGATTTCTACAGCAACATGCTTTGGTTGCATGTTGATTACAGTCCATGTGGGGAGCGAAAGAGGCGGAACGCATTGGCCGAAATGTTGTCTGGACCTATAACACCTACAAAAACTATCGTGTTTGTGTATTGTGCGGAGAAACATTCGACTCTTGAAACAATCCAGTTGTAGATGTTGTCTCTCAACCCCAACTCCGTTCTCGCGTCTCAAGTTGCTAATCCGACTGTAAACAGTGACGGGCACAAGGAAGAGGAAGTCTTCATAGGAAACAGGAGCAAGCAGCTACACTGGGAGCCCCGAAATATTGGCTGTTGTCTTGAGATTGGGCAAGCAAGAACCAATACAGGCAACATTTTCATAAAAGCATTGGTTTGTGTATTTTCCCGTTGAAATACACTATTCTCTGTAACTTAATCAGTTTCATACACCTTCATCTCCAGTTCAGTGAGTTCTGCCACCCAAAGGACTTTAAAGATGTAAAAAGATGTAAAAAAAAAAAGGTTTATTACCTCTTTCAAGTATATTATTTAATGCTCAGCACATAAATCAGTGTAGCTGTGTCATTTAAGATGTCACCTGAAGTTTTGCCAAATTGATTTTTACTTCCTCACACATTATGGTAGTGTTTCCCACCTGGGCACCACACCAAGTAGTATATTAGAGACTGTCCAGATATACTTAAAGTTCCAATTTAACAATTTTCTGTTTTGTTTTGTGTTTTTTATCCAAGAAGAAAATGAAACCATCAACAATGGATTAACTAGAGGACAATCTCCCTGTTCTCTCTGCTTCTGCATGCTCGACACATGTGAGAAGGGGATGTACAAAACTACACACACTCCTGCAGAGAAACAGAGGAACAGAAATAGAAACGCCAGCACTTTTTTTTGTTTTACTTTTTGTGAGCTCTTTATTGCATAATTATCCTCTGACTTCTGCACTTGCTTCGAATTCTTTGAATGAAAACAAATCCCCCGTGCTGCGCATTAAGATTGGAACCTGTTTTCTCTTTAGGCTATTGCAATTAGAAAGATAACTAGCTACTTTATCTTAGGCTAGACGACAAACTTGTTCATGCTGTGATATTACACTGTGTAATATCACAATAGACTGGTTTTTGTGCCGATGCCCCCTAACTGTCCCCTACCCCCAAGTGTAGACCACTACTCTAAATTTCATACTTGTCGGGACAGCTGATATAGTGTCCTCCTTTGATATAGATGTCCAAGTGTATTTTTCTTTGTGCTGCTATAAAATCCTTCAGAATCATAGCATCTTCCAGATATTGCACATTAGATGCAATATCATCACTTCTATGTGCCCTTTTCTTGTGTGTGTTTGTTTGCATGTATGTGTTGTGAGGATGCTGGGCATAGACATAAAGCTTTCAGTTACATTGCTTCCAACCTTTGCTTGATATCTGCCCAACATCAGTGCCTAGTGAGTGCAGCACTGATGTTGCGCAGAGATATCAAGCAAAGGTAGGGAGCAATTTAATTGAAAGCTTCACGTCTATACCCAGCATAGACAATCAAATCCATCGCTGAGCTACTTTTGAAAACAATACTTTTTGCTGTTGTCCAAGTAAATACACAAAATAGGTTCTGCCTGGAATGAGATCACACACAATAAAAGAAGACAATTATGAGCCTGTTCTGTGTAGCCAGAGTCTCTTGGGATGCAAGAAAGAGAGGATGTCTTCTTTAATGTTCACTACTTATTTTCAGTTTCCCCGAGACATTTGACAGTGTCTGCAGGATCCTACTGCCTCTTGCCATGGTAATATGCCTATAAATCAACAGTGATCTGCTCCAGCTGTATTACCAACAGCATTTTCGATTGCTACTCTTGTGCGCACATTATAAGTCTTCCCGTCACATTGGGCCAATCCATTAGCTGTCACAGTGCAATTATAGATGCATGTTTAGAGACAAAAGCAACATGTTTTCTGGCATTATGGATGACGTCGTTGTCATTTGTTTTCACTGTGTGGATGTTCTTTTACTACCGCTGAGACAATATTGAATGCCCTCGGTCCTTTATGACGTGAAAACAAACAGATTTTTGAGGACTAACCCATGTCCAAACTTGATATTAGAGGTGTGGTATTTGTCTAGAAGATCCCAGAGCAAAGTCTTGGGACTCTTCTTATTTACACACCGAAAGGCTCATCATAAGAATACAGCAAAAAGCATGAAGCCCCGGGCACTACCCAAACCTGCCTCACTTCCAAGATTTTAAACGATGAAATGTTGTGTCACAGCATTCATTTATGCCAAGTGAAAATCCAACATATCCAAAAAAACGTCAGATGTACAATAGCTGAAAATCCCCTAAAAGATGGAACAACCCATTTGCATGTATTTTTAATGATATTAACAGGAAGGTGCCTTAGATGTTATTGCTGCTACATTGAACAGCGACAAATAGCCTCACATTAAAGGAGTAGTTCTGGATTTCTGGAGCCTATCCCTGGTTTATACTACACACTCCTCTGCAAAGGTAGGTTTCATTTTCACCGTTATCCATCCTTGTCTTCATACTAGACAAGCAGTCCCTGCTTGACATCTGGATTTCTGGAGCCTATCCCTGGTTTATACTACACACTCCTCTGCAAAGGTAGGTTTCATTTTCACCGTTATCCATCCTTGTCTTCATACTAGACAAGCAGTCCCTGCTTGACATCTGGAACCCAATGCAATTAATGGGGGACAAATCCCATTCTTTATTCAGTGCAAAAAAAAGCAGCAGCACCCAGCAGTTCAGCCAAAGCTTACATAATGCTGCAGCGCTTTATCATAGAGAATTTGAGTGTTCATTCTATTTTTTTTTTAAATGTACATTCAGTTACGGTTATTTACTTCTATGCTACTTCCTGCAGCACAACTGACAAGTGGTTACCAGCAGAAGTCTCCTCCTTTGCACAGCAAAGCAAACACTAAGAAGAAGGAATTTAGCAGTAAAAAAAAGCGACAGTATATCTTTAAAACAACTGCTTGAGTTTGCTGTGATAGAGTGCTGTAGCGTCGTGTTAGCTTGGGCGGAACCGTGAAGTCCGTTTTTGCGCTGAACGAAGATTCTGTATTTGTCCCCCATTAATTGCATTGAGCTCTAGATGGCAAGCTGAAGCTGCGTGTCCAGTGTTAAGAGAAGGATTAATGACGGTGATCTAGTGAAACCTACCCGTGTTCTACTTGGAGTACAGCATAAAGCAGGGATAGGCTTCAGAGACTGCACCGATCTGTGCACGTTCAAATCGTTACCCAAAGCTCACCTTTTCAGAGTTGCTTTTAATGTACGATAAATGTTGTGTGTTACATGTTTTTGGTGTGTTGCTCTTATATTTTTATCTTATGTAAAGTGTCTTTGTGTGCTTTGAAAAGCACTATACAAATAAAATGTATTATCAAAAAAAAAGCCATCCTTTAAGAGGTTGCTGCAGTCTTTCTGTGCCGAGTGCAAATTGTACCTGTCTCCACGTGTTTCCTCCACATACTCCAGTTCCTCCTGCAGTCTGGAGACATGCATGTCAGGCGAACTGGAGACTGTATATTGTCAGCTGGTATGAGTATTGTGTGAGTGGTTGTGTTTGTGTGTGGGCCTTGTGATGGACTGGTGACAGTAGTGTCTCCCTGCCTGCGGCTGTGCAGTCTTGAAGCTGCTCCAGCCCTCTGCGGCCTTGAGCTGGATGGGAGTGGGCGTAGTGAGAGAATGGATGGTTCGACGGTGTTCTGAAAAGCGTTTTAAGCAATAGTAGACAATGTGAGTTATCATTCAAGTAAGGAACTGAAAGTGTCCTTGCATTTTCTTTATTGAGGCACAGATGATTGCATACATAAATGTTATCTATCAAAGTGTGTCATGTATTGTGGTTTCATAACCCCGTTCAATTAATCAAGTCTAAATAATTGCTTCTTTGTTTTATTTTATTTTATTTTTCTGCACTTCTATCCAGATGCCTTTCAGGTTAGGCTCATAATCTTCTGGTATGTCCGTGCAGTCAAAACAGCTAATCGGGTTGAATTGTGTTTGTTTTCGTAGCTGCCTCTGAAACTGACAATGCGTGATCTGAAATCAGTAGAAATAATCTCTGGTCCATCTTACTCTTCAAAACGTCATATCCAAAGGTGATGTAGCATGTCTGCAGGAATGCAGCAGCAAAGAAAATAGGCAGGGGGGAAATATCTGGTGTATAAATACAACATGATAGATATGAGATTTTCACTCTAGACTCACCGACTGTTCAAGTGATTTGGTGCATAGCCGCAGTTGATACTTGAGCGGTTTCAGTTTAATCACACTGTTCAGTTCTTGACTGTTATTTTTCAGCGATTGTTGTTGATTGACTCACCCCGTACTACTTTTTGCACGCATGTAAGAGTCATTCAGTCTGACCTTTGCTCTCGCCGTAGTTTACGCACAAGACCCAATGTGACTGGATATACCTTGTATGTCTTGCACCACATTTTTATCAGAACTGGCAATGTTGCAAGACTGCTGGGAAAAAAGAAATGCCATTTCCAAAAGAGAGGAAACATACGGACTCACGTCTTATGGCTGCTTCTGCACTATACACCTGAAATTTGCCCATACCGACAAGGGAAAGCTCCTTATTGAGCTGTGTTTTTAAGATACATTAACATGTCCTGCAAAGGGCCGAGAAGGTCCAGCAGGTTATTCAGTATTCCCAAGAATACAGCTGCATTAAGTGATACTTTCGATTTTAACCCTGAGTGACATTGACTCTCTGTGATGTAAATGGATCACAAGTTGAGAACGCATCCTCTTCTCTTGGCAAACGTCACCTAGCCTGCGTTCTCAACTTTCAAGCTGCGCGAGTGTTTTATCCACGGTTCGATTGTTCGTTTTCTTTTTAAGATGAGGAACCTGGCTCACCAATCAGACTACACCTCTACAGTGCATGATGGGAAATAATGCTGTACATGAGCGTACGGCTGGGAAGTGAGCATCTAAGAAATGATAAATGCAATAATTTAATTATCAAATGCAGCACAGCAGACTTCCTGGAGTGTCCTTCTGTTTATTTTGGACATGAGTCTCATCCGTAGCGCCATAGTAATACCAACCTAGTTTTTATTCATTAGAATCCCCAGTAAACAACACCTTTACGTGATTACTGGTTTTGAATCCTATCAATTGCTCCCTAGTTCCTACTCCACTCATAAAAGTTGACATCAATATAAAGAGCGAGATAAACTTTGGTTTGATATGTGTAAGTAGGGTGTCAGACTGAAAGTGTTTTGTCTATATCTGTGTGCCTCATGTCCCACTGAAAATCATGTACGTAGGTTTGTTGTGTAAACTTCTACCTGTGTACTCATGCGTGCATGGCTGTATAGATGTTATAATATATATATATATATATAATAATATAGTGGGGTTTTTTCCGGAAACCGTCAATGGTGTTGATGAAAGTGCTCAACGAATGAGGAGTGGAATATAAAGATAGATGTATCAAAAAAATGTAATTCATAGCAGTACAAGCCTGTTTCGTGTGTCGCGCACTCATCAGCTGCCAAGTTGGCTAACTTGGCAACTGATGGCCAGCTTGGGAGCTGAAGTCAAGCTGCATTTTTTAATAGCACTTTTCTAGCTGCAAACAGCCACTCAAAGCGCTTTCAATTACTTTACAAACAATAAAATACATAATTTCATGTTCAGGATTTATTCTGCTCTATAGCCAATCATTCTACAAAAAGCTCTTTATTGCAATCACTATAGAGTGGCAGAGTACCCGCTTTGAATAAGAGTCAAAAAGTAATAACAACTCTGGAGTTGTAACTACATAATTATATCAGTTCTCATCTAATTATTTCATATCCATCCATCCATTATCCAAACTGCTTATCCTGCTCTCAGGGTCACGGGGATGCTGGAGCCTATCCCAGCAGTCATCATTCCTACTAAACATTTTTTATCACAAGCGCAAATACAACATCCAGAGAAAACAATTTTTACTTTCCATTCCCTTGCCACCAAGTCCATTTGACATCTCCCGTACAGCAACCACAGATGAAAGGTTCTGTTCTACTTCTTCTAGACCTTCAGACCAACACATAGCGAGTGAGACCTCTCTTCCCCCCCGTAGCTCATGCAGACGTTGGCAGTATCGTAGCATGTTTAGCATCAGCTGGAAACGTTTGTCCACCTTTGTCTGAGTGAAATTGTGAATGTCGTCCTCCACCACAAAAAATGTCCTTTGTCCTGATGAGTGCATAACGCATGAAACAGGCTTGTACTGCTATGAATTAAAAAAAAATTCCTTTCATATATGTGTGTGTGTGTGTAGGTAAAATTGTATTTTAATGTAAGGCTTTGGCAAAAAAAATATCCTCACAGATATAAAGAACCCATTGAACCCATTTATAGGTTGTTTTTTGTAAGCTCTAGATTTCAGAGGAAAGTCTTAGCCATTTGCCGTCCTCGGTGTGAGTATGGGTAGAGCCTTAAGCAGACAGAATCCGAGGCCTGAAAGCTGTTTTCAACTATTTCAGGGACAGCATATTGCATGGCCAAAGGGCTTTCTTTGCCTGTTCAGTGAAAATTAGGCCTGTATTCGGATAAAGGTCTGTCAATTCCATTGTCAGGGCATTTACCCTGACAACACTAATTAATAGAATGACACTGAGGCTCATCCAGTCATCATTCAGTGATCAGCTACAGCATGTTTTTTGACACCATGTGGCATCATAGTTGGCAGACCCTAATTCCACCACACCTGTTGTTGATGACATATGACCATCCAGTTAAGTTGTGATCAACCACCCTGCATCAGTCACATCCATCACTCAAGTCAGCTGTCAATTATTGGGAAAAAATACTGTCAGTTCCCCCGTTAGGTTTGTTGGCAGGGTTGCATTGTATTGTAACAGTGAACATCCTCTTAGAGTACCATACATTACATTTTCCTATGAATATTCATGCCACTTTCACTGTTGCTATATGACAGAAGTCATGCAAACGTTGGGGATAGTTTGAAATCGCACATATAATTTTTTTTTCAAATCAACAGTCAACATTAATCCATACAGAAGTACCTGAAGTGATTATATGCACTTCTGCAGGCAGGACGGAGGACTTATTCACCACTAACCATCCTGGCAAGTGTAGTGCATGTGGACAAGCAATAAGGGGGGGGGGCATCTTTGAGCGTGTTGAAAACTTCATACTGCGTACTATTAACATGAAAAGTCTAATGAAAAACGCAACACTTTCTGCTTCTGGTGTGGGAAGATGGCGGCGCGAACTCACGTTTGCAGTGGCCTCACCCAGTACCGGTGTGGGAAGATGGTGGCGCGAACTTAGGTTTGCGGTGGCCTTACCCAGTACCATCCATGCAGTGTCTTTTTACCACGTCTGTGTCTAAATTTTTGTCTTCGTTTGATGGCTGGGAGAGCTGGCGCTGGATTGGCTGGGAGAGCTTGGTCTGCTGCGTCCTGTGGGCTGAGAGACCACGGCCCTGCCCAGAGCTTTGCCCGAGGAGGAAACACCGAGGGCAGTCTGACAGGATGCGGAAGCGGGGCCGGCTAAGCTAACTGCTAGCCCATGCAGACCAGCAGTTCGGATAACACCGAGGGCAGTCTGGTGGCGGCCTGGCCTGGCATTGGCTGTGTTTTTAGTTTCATTGTGTTGAGTGCGGGGAGATGTGTCGAAGGTGTCTGGCTGGGAGGGCTTGGTCTGCTGTGGCCCTGGACCACCGGACGCAGCAGGGAGCTGCGCCCAAAGAGGAAACACCGAAGGCGGTCTGACAGAATGTGGAAGCGGGGCAGGCTAAGCTAACTGCTAGCCCATGCAGACAGGCAGTTCCAGCAGTCTGGTTGGCATTCGTTGTTTTGGACAGTGATTTTTTTGTAGTTGGATATATACACTACCGTTCAAAAGTTTGGGATCACCCAAACAATTTTGTGTTTTCCATGAAAAGTCACACTTATTCACCACCATATGTTGTGAAATGAATAGAAAATAGAGTCAAGACATTGACAAGGTTAGAAATAATGATTTGTATTTGAAATAAGATTTTTTTTACATCAAACTTTGCTTTCGTCAAAGAATCCTCCATTTGCAGGAATTACAGCATTGCAGACCTTTGGCATTCTAGCTGTTAATTTGTTGAGGTAATCTGGAGAAATTGCACCCCACGCTTCCAGAAGCAGCTCCCACAAGTTGGATTGGTTGGATGGGCACTTCTTTGAGCAGATTGAGTTTCTGGAGCATCACATTTGTGGGGTCAATTAAACGCTCAAAATGGCCAGAAAAAAAGAACTTTCATCTGAAACTCGACAGTCTATTCTTGTTCTTAGAAATGAAGGCTATTCCATGCGAGAAATTGCTAAGAAATTGAAGATTTCCTACACCGGTGTGTACTACTCCCTTCAGAGGACAGCACAAACAGGCTCTAACCAGAGTAGAAAAAGAAGTGGGAGGCCGCGTTGCACAACTGAGCAAGAAGATAAGTACATTAGAGTCTCTAGTTTGAGAAACAGACGCCTCACAGGTCCCCAACTGGCATCTTCATTAAATAGTACCTGTTAGAGCCTGTTTGTGCTGTCCTCTGAAGGGAGTAGTACACACCGGTGTAGGAAATCTTCAATTTCTTAGCAATTTCTCGCATGGAATAGCCTTCATTTCTAAGAACAAGAATAGACTGTCGAGTTTCAGATGAAAGTTCTCTTTTTCTGGCCATTTTGAGCGTTTAATTGACCCCACAAATGTGATGCTCCAGAAACTCAATCTGCTCAAAGAAGTGCCCATCCAACCAATCCAACTTGTGGGAGCTGCTTCTGGAAGCGTGGGGTGCAATTTCTCCAGATTACCTCAACAAATTAACAGCTAGAATGCCAAAGGTCTGCAATGCTGTAATTGCTGCAAATGGAGGATTCTTTGACGAAAGCAAAGTTTGATGTAAAAAAAATCTTATTTCAAATACAAATCATTATTTCTAACCTTGTCAATGTCTTGACTCTATTTTCTATTCATTTCACAACATATGGTGGTGAATAAGTGTGACTTTTCATGGAAAACACGAAATTGTTTGGGTGATCCCAAACTTTTGAACGGTAGTGTACGTATGTGTTCTTGTAGTTTCTTGATATGTATTTTTGTCTTTGTGTTGCACTGCTGTGGGCTGGGGAAAATTATATTTTATTTCATTTCATGTACGCAAGTACATGAAATGAAATGACAAAGTGTTCCTGAGTCCTGAAGTTGGCTTAGATTAGTAGGTGAGTCCCCTTTGACAAATGCTGATTGCGCCTGTGTGGAAAAAGAGTGCGCTGATCTATACTACATTAGCAAAAATATTGGCAGGTGTTGCTAAACTGTTTAGACACCATACGTATTGCTGTTGCGCACCATCCAGTGTTTTCAACACTTCAATAATTGAAAATAAAATAAGTCCCTGATGAGTTGCTCTGACGTATATTTGCCATTGAGCAGATTGCCTCAGCCATTATTACACAGGGCATTTGCTGTCACCGTAGCTTGTGAGTGTGGGCGACTTCTGTCTGTAATCATTACTTAAGAAAGCAGTATGTGCTTCATACTCATTAAACGGTATTCAGTGTGTTAGGAAGCAATTTGAAAACATGGCATTCTGTATGTGAATCAAAAATAAATAACAGTCATTAACACAATAAAGCCCTCTTCAAGCGACATCAGGTTTACTGAGGTATAGGTCATTAAATATGCCCATGACCATTAGCGGCCACTAATCCGGATAGACAATTAATTTAGTGAGGGACTCTGGTAATCCAGAAAAACACCAGTGCAAATTCGTCACACAACTTCGCCTCCCATTATTTATTCTGAGGTCACACACCAGCAATTTACAAACACAATGAAAAGATGAAGCAAGCACATTTATGTTGTACTCCACTGTGGTGCTAGGTGTCAGCAATTGGGTGCAAAAAAAAAAAATTGTACCCCAGTATGTCGAAGTTAAATTTTTAGATTACCCTGGATGTCAAGATTCGACTCAAAATACAGAAGATGATTTAGGGCTGAAATTGCTGAGGGGGCTGGCTGGAGAAAATCACCTATTCCTGATGGGATAAAATTTCTGGAGCCCCGAGGTAGTAATTACCAACCATCAGCCCTCCCCAGGTAATGCTAATGTTGTCCTTGGAGAGCCTAATTAACTTTTATCTGTAGTTTTCTAAAGGGGGAAAAAAAAGGTATTGGTTGGCGCGTCACAGTCAAAACAAAGCAGTCCTGTGAAACGCACACAAATCCACATGATGGAAGAGGATGACAAAGAGCTGTGCGCTGAGATTTATCCAAGGGTGGTGATGGGGTGGAGTTAAGAGATTCACTCTGGTTAGGGTCAAAGGTGACATGAATGGGGTAGCAAGTAGACCTTGGTAAGAGTAACCCTGTGCAAACTAATCGGCGGCCACGAGGACTCATTCGTCAGTTATAATGAGTGACACAGCCGGGAGCAGACTGGATTGACTGAGACGAATCAGATTTGCATATTTGATGACAGGCAGGTGAATAACAAGGACGCACCTCTGACTGAAACCCTGTTTGATGTCCATATTATAGGCTGTTTCTTTTAAGTGTATTCGTTTATATTTTATTGTTGCAGATTATCGTTTATTTGTTGGCTGGGTGCATTTTCCGCTACTGTCATCAGTGCAGTTTATGTCAGGCAATCGATCTGAAGTCTTGTCTGATAGTTTGTCTTGCAGGGAAAATGACCGAGCTCCTGAGAAAAATCACCATCCCAAAAAAATAAAATCACCACCAACCCTCTGTAATTGTAAATGCCACAAAATTACTCTCAGTGGAGTACACAGCTATTCCTCCTCACATATTTGAATCAGCCATACTTAAATTTTGTGTCATTTAATCTGCAAGATAAGTTGCCATACGGTGGTTTTAAACTTGAGTTTTCATCCATCTGTCCATTATCCAAGCCGCTTATCCTACTCAGGGTCGCGGGGATGCCGGAGCCTATCCCAGCAGTCATTGGGCGGCAAGCGGGCAGACACCCTGGAGAGGTCGCCAGTCCATCACAGGGCCCACACAGACACACACATTCATACCGAGGGACAATTTAGTACAGCCGATTCACCTGACCTACATGTCTTTGGACTGTTGGAGGAAACCGGAGCACCCGGAGGAAACCCACGCAGACACGGAGAGAACATGCAAACTCCACACAGAGGACAACCCCCAAGGTTGGACTACCCCAGGGCTCGAGCCCAGGACTGTTTTGCTGTGAGGCAAACACGCTAACCACTGTGCCACCGTGCCCTTCCACTTTAGTTTTGGGGTTTTTTTTTTTTTTTTTGCTCACATTGGCTGACAAGTTTCAGACAGGCCATGTTATTCCTGAGCGCTTTTTTTTTCACTTTGATACATCCTGAAATTATCAGGTTCATAGAAATAAGATTCAGTGCCTTCACACACATCAAGAGATACATTAGGTAGATTTTGCCCACATCAGATTGTTGTTGTACCATGTTCTGTGCAGGCTCTGTCCCTATGATTTATTCATGAGTTGTTCAACAAAAATGCTAAGACAAATGAAGAGTCCTGGGCTGATGATTCATTGGGTGTCTTGGCTTCATTTAGAGATGAGGATGTTTGCAGATACATAAAGATATATATATATATAAAAAGTGAGTCATAGCACTATCCTCGTGTGCCTCTTTGTATTTTTTTGTTCACAGCGAATCGCTTGCATGCAAATCTCGTTATGATTTGTACGGCTGTGCACTGCTGCAACTTTGCCATCAACCACCCACTCTTCTCATACCCGTACACGATGTTTGAAAAATGTGTACAGGTAGAACAGATCTTATGAGCACTGCACTTGTTTTCACATTGCTACAAACGGCTGTTGTGACAGTGGGGCTTGGTTTGTCTGTTAGGGGGAAACGAAGCATCTAGTAGTGGCTCCACCGTCCCGGTAAATGCACCTGTCATGAATTGAGTTCACAATTTATCCCAGGCTCGAAAGGCGTGGTTAGATATTAGCGGTGTCTGAATTGTTGGTGCATTCTGCTGCGTACTTAAAATATTCAGTGTGCGCTGCATACTACCGGTGCACACCATTCAGTTATGCAGGATGCAGTATGCACCGTGTACTCTGGAGGTCAGGCATGAATCTCGGCGATGATGACAGTGATGTCAGATGGCGATGTCGGTGCTGACCCATAGCAAGATGGCTCACATCATGCTGGTTTGAAAGTGTGACGGACAAAATATATTGGGGACTTAAATATTGTTGAGCCTGCTGACGGGCAATGCTGACTTTTGTGTTGTTTCAAGGAGAAATAACATCAAAACAGGACCCCCCCCCCCGGTTTTGCACCTGGCTAATTACCCCACTCTTCCGAGCCGTCCCGGTTTCTGCTCCACCCCCTCTGCCCATCCAGGGAGGGCTGCAGACTACCACATGCCTCTTCTGATATACATGTGGAGTCGCCAGCCGCTTCTTTTCACCTGACAGTGAGGAGTTTCACCAGGGGGACGTAGCGCATGGGAGGATCACGCTATTCCCCCCTCTCCCCCGAACAGGCACCCCGACCGACCAGAGGAGGCACTAGTGCAACGACCAGGACACATACCCACATCCAGCTTCCCACCCGCAGACACGGCCAATTGTGTCAGTAGGGACATCCGACCAAGCTGGAGGTAACACGGGGATTCGAACCGGTGATCCCCATGTTGGCAGGCGATGGAATAGACCGCTACGCTACCCGGATGCCCCAAAACGGGATTTTTTTTTGTTTAATCCTTGATTGATTTTCTTAGATTTTTTGCAATGATTTGGTTCAATCAAGCTGTCTTTGTTTAAACATAAGGCATAAACATCATAACACCTTTGTAGGTCATTGGATTGTATTTTCCCGACACCCTTAACAGTTTGTTAAATCATTCTTTAACCAAATTACTGCTGCAAGCATATAGTTCCGGTTGGCTTGTTAGCCATTTACTTTTTTTCCACAACAACTACCACTTGGCAACCCCTTACTGACATTTACATCATACTTAAGCAAAGCCAAAACATTAGTCTGCCAGCAGCCTCTTTCACACATGCAGCGCAAAATGTAAATTGAAGCTAAGGTAAAAAAGCCAACAAAAAAAAACATGAGATGCAATTTCTATGAATTAAAGCTTGAAGATTTCCATTCAATATGCCCTCCAGGTGCAACGGTATGAGCACTTCCTGAATCCGGCTGGGAATTTTTCCATATCACCTTGTCAAGCAAGGGAGATTAAGTCTCTAAGTACCACTCATATGTTGCTTCAAGACTCAATTAGTCTGCTGTGCAACCATAAGAAGATGCCCCATAATGGAGCGAGATAAGAATAACAAATAGGAGCTGTGGGTATGACATGGGGGAGCCAGCAACTGTGCCAGACGAGATAAGGCTGTACAAGACAAGTTGCATCTGGCTTTAGGGATACACGACAACACAATGGAGTAATTATTTGAACCCAATAAGCCACAAATATGTGTTTTTTTCCTCCCTAAATCGGAAAATTGAATAGCTGTTACTTTATGTTATACTTGTTCAGTTTTTGTAATCGTACCTCATTTCTGTAGTTTCGCATTTGTCTTCTCACAGCAAACATTACACAGGGCCTAGCTGGCCTTCATTCAAATAAAAGGGGCATCGTGTATGTCTTTTTTTTTCTGGAAAACAGTGTAGCTACAGTATTCTAATAACGCCATCACCGTCAGCACCCCCGCCATCTCTGTATCTCGGTCACCCTCAACAACCTCACAACTCGTTCTCCCTCCTCTTTTCCGGCAACCTGTTTTCCGTCGCCACAGAAATGCACTGGACTCATACCAACACAACCTTTCTTTTTTGGGAGGGGGGGATTTTTTTTCCTCCTTTTTCTCTCCAATTGTACTTGGCCAATTACCCTCCTCCTACGTGACGCGTGGGAGGATCACGCTATTCCTCCCAGTCCCCCCCCCCCCCCCCAAACAGGCTCCCGACCAACCAGAGGAGGCGCTAGTGTAGCGACCAGGACACAGACCCAAATCCGGCTTCCCACCCGCAGACATGGCCAATTGTGTCTGTAGGGACACCCGACCAAGCCGGAGGTATCACTGGGATTCAAATTGGCGATCCCCATGTTGGTAGGCAACGGAATAAACCACTACGCTACTCGGACGCCCACCAACATGACCTTTTGATGCCGTGGCCTGGATCAACAGAGACGGCCTGAACGAGTGTGTGTGTAGTGTGAGGTGACAGCATCTGACGCCCCCCCCCCCAGTGTCGGGGGAGGCCTCGCTTCCACCTCCCACATCAGAGCCCTCACCAAGACTCCATTTCCTGCCTGCTCTCGCTATCCGCAATCGATAACTGACAAAATGTCAAACACATTTGTATCTGTATCCTCCCCTCAGCAGGATCTCCCGCTGCTGGTTGGACTGGTGTCAAGGCTTCCATATTTCTAATCTGTTAGACGGCGCGGCTGATAGAAATACCAGCGACAGATTTGTGTTTTGGCCCAGGGAGAATCGATTATGTGTTCACGTGTGTTGTGCACAGACGTCCTTTTGAATCTCATTCATCTTAGTTTGTTCACACGATGCAAATCATCATCGAGACAGCAGGGACTAACAATATCAAGACGGCATATCAATAAACCGGGTAAAAGATAAATGATTGCTTGATCCAAACGCTAATTTCACTCCTCTGCTGTAAAGATATTGGCCTTTGAAATGCTACAGAGCACATTGTGTCGGGTCTGGCACAACAGAGGGCGGAAATCAATAAGGAGGGATTTTCTCTTTGAAACCCAGCGTTGCTAACTACTATTTCATGATTTTGCTTCTCGAAGTAAATCCTCATGGTGCTGCTATGCAATAGCACCTCACAAAATAATTTCCCAAATGGGAATAAATATCTCACCGTGCAGACCTCTCTTAGCTGCCTCTCTTCAAATATCCTTGCGAGTACCTTGAAAATGCACGAGTTCACCTTTATCTAAAATCTAATAAGATAAAGGCTAATGAAGTGCTGTAATTTAATTAAGAAACGGGAGAGGGTATAGATAAGACTAGCTGTGGTACCAGCTAAAATAAATAAATAAAATCCTGGCTCTTGCCTGTTGTCTCTCGACAAGGGGGAATGTTTTTCAAGGAGGGCAATGGAAGAGTAAACCTCACTCCAGTCTGCAGAGTATGGGAGGAACTTTTTAATGAGTGCCCACCCTTCCAAGGGAAAACCTAACTGCTCTTTCTGAAATACATTTTCAGTGAGTTTGCGTCCTTTTTTTTTTTTATCATATTGCATAGTTCAGATGCTATCTCCCCCTCTCTATTAGGTTTCTCTTCCAGCTCAAACACCTTCCTCCCATCTCAGCTGTGCCTAATGTACATCGCTCCATCAGACAAGAGGCACAAAATCAATCCTTCCCTTTCTCTTTTTGTGGTGCTGAACCGCTCGGCTTGCGATCAATACACATTTGGACTGGATGACAAAGCTAACAGGTGGGTTTTCGGTGCTTGTCTGCTATGCATTGACAAGAGCTTCCTTTTACGCAACAAATAAAAGCAGTCCTGTGTATGTGTAGGCGTTTTAACACAGAGAGCCTGCAATACCGCCGTAATGAAGACCCGTCTTTACGCCTGTTAGTTCTTTTACTCTGAACCAAACAGCCGGCATAATGCCGCCCCGGTGTGGGAATTTACATAGCATGCCGGTGTTCCGGTGTTACAGAATTTTCCAGCTCCCCCGCAGAATTAGACTCCCCTTTGCGTGAACGGGTTACTGTTGGGGTGGGTGGTGGGTGGGTGCGGTTAGATGTTAGGGTTAGCCTAACCTAGCCTCATGCTGATGGGAGTCAGATTCTGCAGCGGAGAGGGAAAATTGTAAAACACCGGAAGCAGAGGCAGCCTGACGTGTAACACAACAGCGTTGGCTGTCCCTTTTATACTACAGATGTCGATTTGGCTTCATGACTGCCTCCACTGTCGGCTTAATGCCGGAACAACCATGACCCCCGTTCCTTGCTCGCGCCTTTTACACAGAACTGTGAGGCGGATTAATGGCGCAACGTTCCTGCCTTGAAAAGGCTGTGTAGAAAGTCCTTGTTTGTGTGTGTGTGTGATACTGTATCAGTACAGCTGCTGGGCTGTACATGTCTAACAACATGTCTCGTCATCATCATCCTTCTCTGTGGATTGTCACCTTGTCGTGGTGGAGGAGTTTGCGTGGTCCTGAGACAGGGTTCCCACGCGTCCTGGAAAATAGCTGACCAGTTTTCCAGTCATGGAAAACACATGAAAAATTAGAGAAAAAACTAAATTGTCCTAGAAAATCTTGTGTTGTCCTGGAAAATCATTTCAACATTCTATTTTTAGCTTAGAATTATAGGTGGTCTATCGGAACTCCCCAAAGGGAATATTTCCCATGTTTCCCACCTGCTCATCTCTCTCACACACACACACACATACTTTGCTTGCTTGCTTGCTGGTTGTCCATCGTGCCCGATGATGACCATCTTCTTCTATTTGTGGGTCCTTTGAGGACTCAGATAGCAGAAGATACCTGCGCAGAGATGGTTTTTAAAGTGGCATGGGGGGTGCGCTTCTCCCAACGCCACATGACTTGATTGTAGAGGAGATGGTTCCGATGGCAAGGGGGATCCCTAGACGACCGGCACCTCCACACAACTGCAGGGAGCTGCCGGAAATCCAGTTTTTCGGAGACCGCCTCGAAGCGTGCCGCCACAGCTTGCTTTTCTGTTGGGGTAAGCTCCCTTAGCCTTATGTCTTCCAGACTCACCCACAAGGCAGCGGGGCAGTGGTTGATAGGTGCCAGGGCTTGTCCACCAGGGTGGGCCTGCACACCATATCTCTGGGGCCCACTGCTGCTCCGAGATCCCCTGCCAAGTTAGCCTGGGGCCGCAAGACCCCAGTTACCATGTGTGGCCACGGGGAGGCCTGGCAGGAGTCTTGGTGAAGGAGAGGCTATGTACTGGCAAGGGAAGGCTTACACGCTAGGACGCTTCCCTATTCGCCACAAAGGCTAGCCAGCGGCAGCAAGCTAAGGGCAGGAAGGACACAAGCGGGTTGGAAGAACACATGCACCTTCCCTCCAACTACACACTGCTGCACTAGACGCATCACAACACCCTGTGTGTATGTACACACACACACACACACACACACACACACACACACACACACACATACATACACACACACACACACACAAGTCCACGTTTAGCTCCCAGTTCTCGAGTCCTCATGCGCTCCAATTGGTCTTGTTGTCACATTGTTAATGTAGCTTATTAAACTAAAGACGGCAAGTAGTCTACAGATTGCCAAGCCTCCGTGACCCATTTTGATAAGAGTTGTTCCAATATCGATACCAGTATCGGAAATGCCTCCAATACTGCCTAAAATACTGGATCTGGTATCGGTGACGGCCATCTGGAGCTAGGCTCCTGGTAGGGTCACCCATGGCAGTAAGGTAAAGAGGGAGGTCAAAGGGGGGAGGTCCCTGACAAAGAGCAATCCAACATAGACGTCAACGGTGGAACAGGCGGAGGATGATGGCTGACTTTAGGTAAGCATCACAATGGCTGGGGAGGCTGCAGCAGAAATGGGTCCCCAGTCGTCTTGGACTCCATTCCACTGGATCCTGACCCAGATCTGTCGAGGACCGTGTGGTGTCTAACAACATGTCTGACAGGGGTAAGACATGGCCTTCTACATTTGTGGTTCTATTTCTGTAAGGTTTAGAAATGCGGGTAGGAGGGAGCGTTCACTCAATCTTGAAAATGTGATACACAAATGAAAGTAATTTACCTGTCCTCTGCAGACCAAAGCTCTTCATGTCGGCGACCCGACAACAACAAACCTGAGACGCATTTTGAGTCTGGAGCCTCAAGAAACAAATCCTCCAAACGCAGACTCTTCATAATTGGGTTGAGGTAAAACTGGAAGTCACACCGCCAACTTTAAGACTCGGCTTGCACATTTTGACATTTTTGAAACGACTCACTGCAGTTGCTGTAAAACTTGGAACAGTTTTTTTTGTCTTTCTCCCATGCTTGATTGCCGCTCTCTCCTCTCAGTGAATGTTTATTTATCCTGGTTTGTAGGTTTTGTGTTTGATTGGAGATTGGGAACAATCTCCTTGAGAGAGCTGTCAATGCAGGAAGACACACAGCACTCAAAATGCATCCTGTGTTGCATACGACACAAATCACTGGCGGATGGTGTGAGTGGGTTTCCGCCCGGCTCTGTGGGGAGGGCATTAGGACTGTGTGATCTCCCCTGAAATGGAGGGAGTACCAGAGCATCCTTTTCTTAGGGAAGGGATGACAAAGCTGGCTGCCAGAGATGGAGACAGGGATCAGTGTATTCCCTCTGGGAGACTTTTCCGCTCCTGAGCTGGAATCAGGAAAGAGGAAATGGCGTCGGACACCTGACTCGGTCCTAACAGGTACCTTAACAATTTATTCTTTTCTTTCTTTTCCTCTTTTTTTCCTCTTTCAGACTTATTTGTTCCTATGTGCGCATTCTCTCTCTCTCTCTCTCTCTCTCTCTCTCTCTCTCTCTCTCTCTCTCTCTCTCTCTCTCTCTCTCTCTCTCTCTCTCTCTCTCTCTCTCTCGCAGCATCAGTCATCGTTCTTCCCTCACAGATCTAAGTAGTCTATCAGGAAGCTCATGTATTCCACCTAATGCCTTTGTGTCAGCAGGCGGTCTACCTATTTGTAACATAATCGGTACACTCATGGAGTCGGCTGAGCCCTGGGCTGATGTAAGGACTACTAAAGCAAAAGCGGAGTGGACCTTGTCCAACACACTCTATCTATGCTCTCACTTTTTTTTTTATGTCAGTGTATTATTTAGCCTTTTTATCGGCCTAGACTGCCAGGAGGCCTTTTTCTATCTTGATTCTCAAAAAGCCATGCATCGCTTGCGATTTTCAATATTAGGAGAATATTTTATCTTAGCTGGGGGAAAACTACAGCGAGCACTTTACAAAATCCTCACACACAGACACACACACACACACACACACACACACCCTGAACCAATAAGTCTGGAGTAAGTCGAGAGAACTTTCGCCGATACGGCCTCAAAGTTGCCGGGTGCCATGGGAAAGGAGGTATTGACACACTATTGTATTTCTCTCTTGGATCTCTTGAGATTTACCATTTCATTGAATTTCAGAATCTACTTAACAGCTGTGGCTTGCAGCCAGTGCGTGGCCAGTAAAAATAAAAATCAATCAGACAAATCACTGATATCACCTTCTATATCCCCCACAGACACACCACCATACACACACCGTTCGTTTTTCTATACTTGTAAGGACCTTCACTGACTAGATTCATTCCCTAGCTCCTGCTCCTAACCTTAAACATGACAGGATGCCTTCCTTTGTAATCCAATTTGCAAAATTGTGCTCAAAAACTCAAATTGGTACTCACAAATGTAGCTGAAACAAGAACACACCCACACACACGCATGCATACATGCACGCACGCACACCCTTGCAGCTCGACAGCGGCCCTGTTAACCACGGTGTTGCACTGTTTCATCATCCAGAGAACAAGTCAAGTCCGTTTTATTTGAATAGCCCAATATCACAAATTACAAATTTGCCTCAAATGTGCCTCAAGGCCCAAAACAAGGCCTTAAATAAAATGATAGAATTGACACATATAAAAGAAATGTGGACCTCACCAGAGGTCCCGCTGCAAAAATTAAATTAGGACACCAAATTTAACGTGCAATACTGTGCATTTGAAAACACCTGCATATATTGTATTGCTTTTGTCAGTTTTGGGGAATGAAGATGACAGGCCTGTAATGCGGTTCTCAGTCCATCTGTAGAGCCACCCTTCTCCGGTATTGCCGTCCCTCGTTGAAATTCCCGCTTGGATGGATTGCCACATTTGTCTGTCCATTACAAAGGTTTTCCAGAGATGGACTCCAGAGATCGACCGTCTGAATGGAGGTGGGGGGTAAACCCATCATGGAGTTGTAATTCTGATTTGCACCTGGAGGGGTCTCTCTGTAAATAATACAGAGAGATAAGTAAAAATAAGAGAAGTTCGTAAAAACAATTACTTCTTAAGTTACTCCAGTTTGGAAACATCAGTGCGATTAAAGTCGCTCCTCCCGACATCGATGTCTGTTGTCTGACTGACTGTTTGACTGACTGACTGAACGATAATGCGGCAATCAGTTTCCATCAAACAATTCAAACAAACAATATTTCTTCACAATAAAAACAATTAGGCAAAAAGTCTGAAGCCCACTGAGCTAGAGAACGTCTAAATGTTAGCCTTATAAGCCTGTCCGTGACTGATATATATGCTATTGATTACTCCACTAAAGCCTACCAGCCACATTAACACGATTAATCACATTTAAGTTATTTTTACTGCCTCATTTTAAATTCCATTAATAGGTAAATAAGTAATGTCGTCACAAGCTAAATCTATCCACCTACATCTCCGGTTAATGGAGAGGTGGGTTGATAGATTGGGAAGAGCACACATATTTATACATAAGACTGATTTGCTGAGTGTCGGGTTCCTTAAGTTTACTTAGTCACATCTTGAACGCAAATTTAAAAGTAATTGAGCCAACTGTTTTTGTCATGACTTCGAATCAACTTTTAATGCACCTGCGCTTGCACTGCAGTGTTGGGGCATCCAGGTAGTGTAGCGACCGGCTTGGTTGGGCGTCCTACCGACACAATTGGCCAGGTCTGCGGGTGGGAAGCCAGATATGGGTATGTGTCCTGGTCGCTGCACTAGCGCCTCCTCTGGTCGGTTGGGGTGCCTGTTCAGGGGTGAGGGGGAACTGGGGGGAATTGCGTGATCCTCCCACGCACTATGTCCCCCTGGCGAAACTCCTCACTGTCAGGTGAAATGAAGCGGCTGCAGGCATGTGGTAGTCTGCAGCCCTCCCTGGATCAGCAGAGGGGGTGGAGCAGTGACCAGGATGGCTTGGAAGAGTGGGGTAATTGGCCAAGTACAATTGGGGAGAAGAGGGGGGGGCAATAAATAAATAAACTGCAGACCGGTGTCTCTCTTATATTGATACGAGTGTCTGCCCGAGTGTAAATATTTTTCTACATGCAGGATGTGAATCATGGAGATCACTTTAAAACAAGATTGAAATTACAGCTGATTTGCTGATGCACTCACAGTTGTGTTGATTGTCTTCCGGCTTAGGTTGAAACTCTTCATTTTCAAACACTTGAATCTAAACCATCAATTTCATCTGTTACAAAGCTCGCGGACACTACAAATGAGGGAAAGTGAAACTGAAAACTGGAAAAGCTGAGTGGCTTGGTGCCTACTCCACAAAATGCAGCTCATTTTTTTGTTTTGTGAGCCGCTCGTTCAATCCAAATTCCTGTCAGAGCCATTTCAGCCACCAGAAAAGCAGCCAAACGTGCTGACATGCTCTTGTCAAGCTTAGCAAATTGACAAAGATTTGTAAACAACACGAGCCGTCGTATCTCACCAGCAATTTGATTCATGCTTGAATAATACATATTGGACCTCGCACAAATAAATATTTTTTTTGCTTTTTTTTTTAAATACTCCTCTGTACCCAAAGCAATTTTACAGTTCATGGTCCAATTTTTGAGTCACTGGAGTGTGGCGGAAGCATGGAGTAACATCAACACAAGATTGAGAAACACATAACAGGCTTTGTTACAGTTCAGAGCCGTTTACGCCAATCTGCATCTTGCAGAGAAGACAGAGAAAGATCCTTGGGCTCCTTGGGGATGGATGTTAGGACATGTATCATACTGTGTATCTGTATTTTCTTTAGTGCTTAGCAAAAATAAATAAAGGGGACAGCGGGACCTTGCGGAGGTCATACGGACTGTAAGAATTGGCAGTGGCGCAAGGCGACTGTCAAACTTTGTGACAGTGAAGGACAAATGATGAGATCCATGAAAAACCTTTTTTTCTTTAACATTCATAGATGTTGACAGGACTCCTGCCTGAGCTCTCGCTCTCTCTGCTCACCTGCAACTCATCACCTCATTACTCCCCCCGTTACTTACCCTGCACTTCGTTGGTTGTTTACCAGGTCGTGCCAGTGTATTTATTACCTGTGTACTGTTATTCCATTCAAGATCTTCGGCCTGTTTTCCCAACTATGAAATTGCCTGCTCTCTTGGACTCTGTTCGTTGGTGTTTGACCCCTGCCTGTTCACCGTTTAAAGTTTTGCCTGCTGTCTTGGACTCTGTGTTTTGGGTTTTCAACCCTGCCTGTTTCCTGATCTTTTCCAGCTCTCAGTTTTGAGTCTTTGCTAAGTCTGGATTTTTTGTGTAATAGTCTATATGTGACTATAAAGCTGTCTTAAATTGTTTAATAAACAGCCTTTTTCTTTTGCATCAGAGTTTTTGTCTGCATTTGAGTCCATAACCCCTTGCCTGACATTATGATCTGGCCAGCGTGGACCCAGCAGACTTCAGTCAAGTTCTGGTAGTCCTAGACAGACAGGGAGGTCTGTTGGGAGAACACCAGAACCAGTTAAAGACTGTTAATCGAGCGCAGGACTCTTTCGCCAGCAACATGACAGATGTTGCGGCGCAGCTACAGCAGGGTCAAGCCGGTGCTCAACCACCATCGGCGGCTCCGCTTCAATTCCTCCTGCGCTGCCTGTCCGTGAACCTTGTTTGCCTCCCCCCAAGAACTATGCTGGTGAGCCTGGAACATGCAGGCCTTTCCTGTCCCAGTGCTCGCTCATTTTTGAACTGCAACCATCCGTTTTTCCATTTAGTGAGCGAAGGTTGCTTACATTATCACCCTGTTGTCTGGTCATGCTAGGGAGTGGGGAATGGCCGTATGGGATGCCGGTGTTACTTTTTGTGATCACTATGATTATTTTGCGGACGAGATGTGCAAAGTGTTTTTTACAGGAGAGAAGCTGCTTGTCAGATGCTCCAAATACACCAAGGGTGTAAATCCGTCTCGGACTACGCCATTGAGTTTGACACACTTGCCACCACCACCACCGGGTGGAACTTGGCGTTGAGGTATGATACCTTCCTCAATGGTCTGATGAGATTAAGGATGTGATTCCCATCCGTGAGCTGTCCATCACCTTTGATGACCTGGTAGACATGGTGATCTGCGTTGACAAGCGGCTGGCTCAGCCTCGCAGAGAGATGCAGCGATACCTCCCTGCGGTAGTTGGTCAAACTACAGCCTCTTGCGCTGCCAGTTTCCAGCTCCACACCACCTCGTGAACCGGAACCCATGCAGATCGACAGAACTCGCCTGACTTCAGCAGAATGACAGAAGAGTTACCACAAGGTCATGTCTCTACTGTTACTGGACACTTCATAGCCACCTGCCCAGTAAAAGACGAAGCTCACCTGCAGACCGGTGAGTACTGATGAGTGTCACCCCCGTTCTGGGAGTTGACCCGCTACTCTCTCCTGGAGAGGCCAGCAACACCCCCTCTCTGTGCTTATTGACTGCAGCACTGAAAGCTTCATTGACATCTCTCTGGCTTCCTAGTGGGGCCTGTTCCCCTCCGACCTCCGCTGTCCATTGATGGACAATGCCTGGAGTGAGGAAGCTTGCCAGCATCACACGCATCACAGCCCCAGTGAGTTATCTTTTATTTGGTAATCACTGAGGAATTATTTATGTTAGACTCACCCAAAGTTCCAGTGGTTTTGGGCCATACCTGGCTTTTTAAGCATAACCCACACATTAACTGGGCTGATAATTCTGTTTTGGGCTGGAGCCCATTCTGCCATTCTCACTGTCTAGGATCGGCCCAGTGTTCTGTCCCTCCTCACCCAGTGCCTCAGGAGGATTACCTGAACCTGTCATCTGCTCCCTCCAAATATCTGGACCTACGACTGGTTTTCAGTAGGTCCAAGGCTATTTGGCTGCACCCACACCACCCATACGACTGCTCTGTTGACCTGCTTGCCAGGTACGTCACACCCCCGGGCCCGTCTCTATTCACTGTCTCCACCAGAGCTCAAGGCTATGAATAAATATATTACTTGCCCCTCTTCCTCTCCAGCTGGGGTGGATTTTTCTTTGAGGGGAAGAAGGATGGCTCCCTCTGCCCATGTATTGACTACTGGGGATTAATGAGATTACTGTTAAGAACTGTTACCCCTCATGTCATCTGCTTTTGAGCTTCTGCAGGGAGCAACTATTTTTTTATGCTGGACCTCCATAACGCTTACCATCTGGTCCACATCAGAGAAAGTGATGAGTGGAAGACCGCTTTTAACACCTCCACTGGACATTATGAATGCCTTTCGGGTTGACCAATGCTCCTTCTGTGTTAGAGATTATGGTCAACGACATCCTGCAAGTTATGGTAAACAAGTTTGTCTTTGTATGCCTCAATGACATTTTCATTTTTTTTCTAAATCTGCAGTAACGTGCAGCATGTCCGGCGGGTCCTACAGCATCTTCTGGAGAACTAGCTTTGTGTTAAGGCAGAGAAATGTGAATTCCATCAACAGTCGGTCTCATTCCTGGGGTTTGTTGTCTCAGCAGGTGGCATCCAGATGGATGTTGGTAAAATCAAGACAGTGTCCAAGTGGCTCATCCCTAAGAACCAGAAGGAGCGCCAAAGATTTTTGGGCTTTATCAATTTTTATTAGAGATTCATGCGGGACAATGGTGAGGTTCCCACCCTGTTCACTGCCGTTATTTCCACCACCAGCAGATTCAGCTGGATGGCCAGTGCTGATAAGGTGTTCAGTGAGCTAAAGAGGCATTTCACTATGGCACCCATTCTGACCCTTGCCAATCCCTTTGTCAGCTCGTAGCAGAAGTGGAAGCCTCAGATATGGGCGTGGGGGCTGTTTTATCCCAATGTTTGGATAAATTATGATGCTGATAACCACAAACTACTGGCTGTTAAACTTGGCCTTTGAGGAGTGGCACTTGGCTTGAGGACACAAAGGTCCCGTTGTTGGTCTGGACTGACCATAAATACTTAGAATACATTAGAACAGCCAAACGCAGCAACTCTGGCAAGGCCCATTGGGCGCTGTTCTTCACCCAGTTTAATTATAACCTGTCTTACAGACCTGGTTCCAAGAATATCAAATCTGACGCCCTCTCCCACCTGTTTAGCACCACTGAGGACAACTCAACGCCTGAGACAGAGACCATTCTGCCTGTGCAATGATTAATAGCTGCAGTGGTTTGAGACATTGAAGTGGTGGTGCGCGATGCCCAGCAGCATGAACCCACCCCTGGTAACTGTCCTGCTAAACTTTTATTTGTCCCAAGTTTTGTTCGCTCACAGGTCCTCCAGTGGGGGCATTCTTCTCGGTTGACCTGTTGCCCCAGGTCAAGGAGAACACTGGCTTTTGTTCGACAGCGGTTCTGTTAGACCTCCATGTCAGAGCATATTAAAAACTTTGTCTCTGCCTGCTCAGTCTGCACTGACACCAAATCATCCAACCAATCCCCTGCTGTTCTGCTTCGACCCCTGCCAGTACCCAAAGATCCATGGTCCCACATAACTCTGGATTTCGTAACTGGTCTCCCCTGTCAGACAGATAGACTACCATTCTCACGGTAGTTGATCGCTTTTTCCAAATCAATGCATTTTGTTCCCCTTGTCAAATTACTATCTGCTAAAAAGACTGCTCAGCTCATGATTAATCATGTTTTTAAAACACATGGTTTACCTTTTGACACATTGTTTCTGACAGAGGCCCTCAATTTATTTCCAATTTTTGGAAGGCTTTTTTAGGCTCACCAGTGCCTCTGTCAGTTTGTCCTCCAGATTTCACCTCCAGACTAATGGCCAATCTGAGTGGGTTAATCAGGACCTGGAGCACATGCTGCACTTTCAGGCCTCCCAGAGACCATCATCCTGGAGCCAGCACTTAGATTGGGCTGAATACACACAGAACTCTTCCCCCAGTATCTTCTACTAGTATGTCCCCATTCCGCTGCGGTCTTGGTTACAACTCCCTCTGCTTCCCTCTCCGGGAGTGGAGGCCAGTGTTCTGTCTGCTCAGGCCTTCGTCCAACAGTGCCGTCAAACTTGGAGATGAGCTTGTGCGGCCTTGCTTCGGTCTGGCGATCAGGTAAGGAGGGCAGAAGACCGGCGCAGAAACAAGGCTCCCCATTACCGATGTGATCAGAGGGTCTGGTTGTCCACTCATGACATACCACTAAGAGTCTGCTGCTGTAAGTTGGTGCCTCAGTTCATTGGCCCGTATCCCTTCACCAAGGTCATCAACCCATCTGTGGTCTACCTTATACTTCCCAGTTCCCTCCACTGAATTCACCCGGCCTTCCCCCTCACCTCCTACCCCAGCCCCACTTCCTCCACGTCTTATCGATGGGTTGCCGGTTTACACAGTCAGGCAACTAACTGTTGGATGTCCACCACCGGGATTGAGGATTCCAGTACCTAGTCGATTGGGAGGATTATGGTCCCGAGGAGAGAAGCTGGGTCCCCTCAAGTCAAATCCTGGACCGGACCCTCATCCAGGATTACCATCGCCAGCACCCACATCCTCCTGCGGTAATGCCCAGAAGCATTTGTCGGGGGGTTGCACTGTCAGGACTCCTGCCTGAGCTCACTCACTCTTTCTCTCTCTCTCTCTCTCTCTCTCTCTCTCTCTCTCTCTCTCTCTCTCTCTCTCTCTCTCTCTCTCTCTCTCTCTCTCTCTCGCTCTCTCGTCACCTGCAACTCATCACCTCATTACTCCCTCTATTACTTATACCCTGCAGTTCGTTTGTTGTTTGCCAGGTCGTGCCAGTGTATTACCTGTGTTCATTCAAGACTTACCTGTGTTATGTTATTCCATTCCAGATGTTTTGCCTTGTTTCCTGCATACGAAATTGCCTGCAGTCTTGGACCATATTTGCTGGTGTTTGACCCCTGTCTGTTGCCCGACCTTTTCCAGTTCTCAGTTTTGAGCATTTGCCAGTTTGGATTTTTGTATAATAGTCTACGTGATTATACTGCTGTTGTGAATTGTTAATGAACAGCCTTTTTCTTTTGCATCAGAGTTTTTGTCAGTGTTTGAGTCCATAACCCCTTGCCTGACAACCCCAACGCCATTTCACATTTAAATAAGAATCTCAGATCCGCCTCTTTCTCTCTTTCTCTCCCGTCACTCACAAATGTACCAACATTCTTCACTGGGAATACTTAAGTTTAATGTAACTTTCGACTCAATGGAAAGCAACATCTCAGTGCTAACCAAAGCTTGGTTTCCAAAAACACTAACAAAGAAAACGCCCTCAAACAATAAAATGCTTTGCAGCCATGCGGTGACAGTTTTCGATTAAAACTTTTTGTGCTTTTTTAATTTAATTGATTGCACTCTATTCTTATTTAGTGTGGCCTGTAATCTGCTCGCCTGCTTTTATATAATTTTTTTGCACACCTAACTCTGTCCCATGTAAAAGGGCCTCGTCTTGCATGTTAATGTGCAGAATTTGTGCTACAAATGGAGTTTGATGTATTGTACCCGAAGTTAACGTCTACTCTGGAGAACAGAAGTTTTGAATAATCTGAAACTGCTGTAGCGCCATCCATCCCTCCATCCATTATCTGAGCCGCTTATGCTGCTCTCAGGGTCGCGGGGATGCTGGAGCCTATCCCAGCAGTCAGTGGGCGGCAGGGGGGGAGACACCCTGGACAGGCCACCAGGCCATCACAGGGCCGTTATCTACTGTTGTTGATAACAAATGTAAATGTTTTTTCCTTTCTTCCCTCTATGCTATGTTGACAAATTAGACTTTGTCTCCTCTTGTTGTGTTGCAGTTATGATTAGTGGATATACAGCAGCACAGGCAGCGTTAAGATGCAGAGGAAGAGAGACAGGTAGTGATAGAGAAGGATGAAGAGCGGGGTTACAGAGTACAGTAAATGAGTTGACGCATACAGACACATGCACGTGTGCACATGAGATACACACACACATTTTCCCAAAAGAATCGCAGAAGGGCTGAAAGTGGGAAATGGGGGGAGAGAAAGTGAGACATTGCAATTAGGTGTAAAGAAAGAGAGAAAGGGAAGGCGGGGGGGGCAGTGCGAGCATCATGGTTTGCTTTGAAACATTGATTTGTTCTTTTTCCAATATCTCTGTAATGAATGTTAGATTCATGTAGTGTGTGTTTTCTCTCAGCGCACAGAAGCCGAGGGAGGGAGGCGGTGTTAAAATTAGAAACCTGTCCAATCAATCTTCATCCTTCCTGAGCATCTCTCCTGCAGAACTTGGCTTTGACTGTGGTGCAGCTTTCTCCGGCAGCATTAAAATGAATGGCAGGGATTTCATATGACTTGACTGTCAGCGCAGTCTCCCTTGACCACAATTTCTCTCTTCGCTCAGAAAACTGACAGTGCCGTATTAAATGCAATGAAAAATAAATAAGGGCATACACATTAGGATTCTGGCAGGAGGAAGGGGGGGGGCTTTTCCCTCCCACGAGCAATTCTTCCACTTAATCTGCAACGACACGGAGTCCTCTGAGCCCACATTGAGCATGTTTAATTGTGTCTTTCGTAGCCGGTTTGTGTGATTCCAAGACCGCGAACGGAGTGACATCAATTCATAATTGGACAAACTGGGTTAGGTGTTAATACGCCACCTATTACCACAGCGTGGTGCTGATTCAGCAACGTCCGCAGGACACAGTGACACGACCAATTTGCAAAGTCAGTAGACCGGGGAATTATTTCGGCCTTAATCTTCTATAAGGCTATGTCGACCCTGCATTAGAGAATAAATGTAAAAAAAAACAAAACAAACAATAACGATTTAAAGAAAAAAGCTGGTTGTTTGACAGGGGAGGTAATTATACAGAGTACGACTGACATCCACCAACAGCTTTTTAACGCGTAGGAATGGAAGACGCGCTCCCCTAATTCCCTAACAAGACTTTGACACTTCCAAACGTCAGTTTGCCGGTGAGACGGCAGAGGAGAGGAAGCCTCGGCGCTTCATGCATGCAAGCTGTGTCCGCGTACAGCATTGGACAAGCGAGGCCGCTGTCGGCGCCGTGGCTGCGGGCCACCGTGTCAAGGTACAGGGCGCTTTATGCAGGGCGCTCCCTTGGCTGCTGTTCAGGGCTGTATTCCTGAGGCAGCGACAGCAATGGCGAGGCAAGCTCTCGGAAAACAAATGACAGATTCAGATGCATCGTAAAGTCTGGCTGCGCACACAGCCTGCGCCATGCACACTACCTCGGAAGCTCCAATATGTACACATCCTGCCCTGTGTGAAAACAGCCCTTGTGTGCCATCCCACTACATCTGGTTTAGCCAGATGAACGTCCGAAGAGTAATAGCAACCAGTGCTCGAGACCGACGTGGCAGGAAGCCAGCAAGTTAAGAGGTTCCGCGTGTCTTAATACCGGGACGAGTCCCTGCTGCAAATATATGGAAATGAATTTTCAAATCAGAACGGCTCGGCGCCGCAGAGCCGAGCGTGAAGACGGGAGGATTTCTCTCTCTTTTCTCTTTTTGCTCCTGTGAAGTGCTATTAAACCGCTGTCACTTGTTCAAATGGGATGACGCACTGCTGAACGCTCCCCATCTTGTGTTTATGGGCTATATGAGAATATTATCGTATTAGGCTGTCTGCTTACTGACACAGGGTTCAACAATGCGGTTTCACTTATTCTGAAAGGCACGGCCTCCTCTGCTTATCCATCTAGGCTGTTTGGGGAATGAATCGAGAAGAGAGATTAACTCTCCCCGAACGCTGGTCCTCTAAACAAGTCCCCTAAAAGACAGAATTCAAACACAGCACCACAGCGAAAGCATCTTATCGCACTTTTCCAGTGTTTCCCCTCGCGCTTCCCACATAACACCTGTCATGTAAAGGGGAGCGTTTATTTTTGTCCATCAACACTCGGAGTTTTGTGCTTTGTGTTGTTTTTCTTCGCACCCTTGAGATCTCGGTTCTTAATTAAACAGTCAAACCTCCTGCTGATAGTGCTCTGCATTTCCTTGCCTGCGTGCTGCGGTGGGGCTTCTTCTTTGGTTCACCCTGCAATGAATCCGTTGTTTGTCGAGGCAGTTTCCAGCAGGAACATACTGTTATGCTACTGTCACGGGAGGGGTTTTTGGATGGAGATGAGGACACACTTAGGCGGGAACACAGTATTTATTTACTGTCTTCTTTCTCTCTGGTTGCTTTCTGTACGGGCCGGTACGTGGTGCTGGAGTCGCTCCCTCTCCCTCCCTCTCCCTCCCTCCCTCTCTTCTTTGAGAGTTCTGCTCCCGTTTCCTCGTCTCTCTTTGCCGCTCTGTGTTCTGCTTGTGTCAGTGTGTCAGTGTCAGTCAGTCCAGGACCCAGATTCACTGCGGTATATAAAGCATAGACTGTCAATTAGCCGCACCTGAGGCTCCCTATGGTGTGTGCTCCCCCGTGAACCACCGCTCCCTCTCTCTCCCCGCATCCATCTCATGCTACACCCCACCACACCACCACAGATACGAACATTAGCCAATTAAGACAGTGTAGGTGGAAGAGGAAGTACTTCATGCTGATACTAAAAACAGAAAGCTACGTACTACAGACGTTCTATGACGAACTTGTCCTGTTGCCATTTTACGGTTGTTTTTTGTGTGAAAGAATATAAATACTAGGTAGGGGTTATCTGGGTAGTGTAGCGGTGTATTCTGTTGCCTGCCAGCACAGGGATCGCCAGTTCGAACCCCCGTGTTACCTCCGGCCTGGTTGGGCATCCCTACAGACACAATTGGCTGTGTCTGCGGGTGGAAAGCTGGATGTGGGTATGTGTCCTGGTCGCTGCACTAGCACCTCCTCTGGTCAGTCGTGGGTGACTGTTCGGGGAAATTGGGGTAATAGCATGATCCTCCCATGCGCTACGTCCCCCTGGTGAAACTCCTCCCTGTCAGGTGAAAAGAAGTGGCTGGCGACTCCATAGGTATCGGAGGAGGCATGTGGTAGTCTGCAGCCCTCCTTGGATCGACAGAGGGGGGTGGAGCAGCCACTGAGATGTCTTGCAAAGTAGGGTAATTGGCTGGATACAATTGGGGAGAAAAAGGGGGCGGGGATTTAAAAAAGAAAATAAATGCTTGGTCAGTTTTCATTTAGGCCATCGGTTAATTTGCAGTTTTCAGTGCAACTAACCAGAAATAGGTGTCATATCACGTACATCTCAGCCATACTGTACAAGCCAACTGTGCAGTTTGGAGTTTTAGAGATGCACTTGGCAGCTAAGAACAGATTTTAACTCTATAATTCTGTTGATCGCTTTGAAGGCGTGTCTTGGATTAGCAAGAAGCAGTGTTTCTGGGTTTAAATTCCATATTGCACCAGGGTGAGCACAGACCGTAATATGAAAGAGCACCCTTGTGGTTGCACCACATCCTAGGATGACAGCTAAAGGTGACTGTGCTGTCTTTACCGGGCCCGCGGGGCTCCTCCACCGCCTGCCTAATGAGATCAGGCTATGCAGCCCGGTGCAACTGTGAAAAACCACATTTCTCTGGACTTGCCTTTACTTGTACGTGATCCCTCATCTGCTTACTGATTTCTGTTTGTCTTAATTTCTCCATCAATTTGCTTTTTAGTGCTTTTGTTGTGTTTTCTTTATTTGCTGTTTGAAATTTTACATGGTTTATACTTAGCCTTGATGTGGCCTGTTTATTTAAAAAAAAAGAATGAACAGAACTGAATTGGTGTATATCAGTGTCTTTGCCAAACAATTGACACCTGTCAGAATGAGAACGAAAACAACTTACAGGCCTAATGGTTGAAATTAAGTACAACACAAGCTATTAAAGTGTCCATTATACACCAGATCTTAATGATTTTGAGTTTATCCTCTGTATTTAGGAGGTTTAAGTGGCCATTCATTGATGTTTCCAAGTTTTTAGCCCCATACAGAAAACCCTATCATCATAGGAAAATCACCTCATAGCTTTTTTTGTCATTCTGTCCCTGAACTGAAGTGCATAACTACTTGTAACTGGCACAAAAGATGGAGAATCTTTGTATGGGAATCGACACGCAGTGATACGCCCATGCTCCATCCTTTGTTCCATATCTAATGTGGACTCCATATGTAGGCTAGCTCTCTGTAGCAAACCCTCATTAATAACAACTCTTTCATATGTATAATTGTGTGGACTGTAAATATTTCACAGCTGCAGTGCACCGTGGTAGAAATTGTAAAAAAGAGGAGGCTGAGTCAGGCTATCGGTCTGTTTAGCCCTTCAGCACTGTTTCTTACCCATACAGACACTGCTATGTCAATATCATACATATGCAGTTTGAAGAAATTCCATGTATGTATATATATATATATATATATATATATATATATATATATATATATATATATATATGTAATATACATTTACCACATTTATTGTGAGATCGATGCACCTTTTGATATTCCTTTAACTTGATTCATTGACTTGATGAGTAAATCATATCTATCATTTGACCACTTTAAGAAGGTCTGTGCAGGAGTATGAACACATAGGTGTTTTTCAGTGTGCATGTAAGTGTGCTTACCTTCCTGTGTGTGTGTGTGTGTGTGTGTGTGTGTGTGTGTGTGTGTGTGTGTGTGTGTGTGTGTGTGTGTGTGTGTGTCATATGTCAGCGTATATGTGGCAGTGCGTGCAAGCGGCCCAAACAAAAATGCTCACTCCATTAATATCCGGCTGCGGGTTTGGAATTTGTTTTCTCTTGTCAGGTGGTTCTGGCTGTCACTGTGATGAGTGGGACCAAACCATTCGGCAGGCACCTGAATTACTCTGAGTGAGCACAAAGAGACAGAATGAAAGAAGACGGGGGGCGATGAAGTGGGTAAAAGAGAGAGAGGGAAGCCTGGGAAATTAAAAGTTTAAAAAGAAGATGAGAGAGTGGAAAGGAGAAAAAAAAACAGAGAGATAGAGGAAAATGCACAGTACTGCAGATGGAAAGGAGAAAGAGACAGACAGCTTGAGCTGGAGGCTGAGAAATGGCGTATGAATCCGTGTGTGTGTGTCTGTGTGTGTGTGTTTGTGGGGGGGCGCTACATCCCTAAACACAACGCTCAAACTGCCACGATGAGGAGACCAGCTTAAGACTTTCAATCCACTCCATGATATCAGCTTCACCGCGTGTAAGCATCTGGCACATGTCAGATAGATTGTGTTTAGTTGTGAATGCTGTCAGCTAAAAGACTTCACACGGTACCGGTTGACGGCCTCTTAAGTTATTTAAGTGGATCTAGAGATTTAGTTTCAGTGGTGTTAGTGTTTTAAAATGTTTGATGAAAGTTTGATGAAAGCCGGGTTTTGACATTAATGTTAAAGTATTGTTTTTATTGCCCTCACTGGAAAAGTTATCACGTACATCACTTATGTCCACCATGCAACGGCCACATACTGAATATATTCGATGATGTTTTCGTGGCTGGCGTCGTTGCATCATTCCCTCATTATTACGGCTGCTTTTCTCATTTGGTTATACCGGCATGTTTAGTGCAAATGAGACGCGAGGTGATACCGCTGAATCCATGTTTTATTTACGGGACTGTATCCACTTGGCAGCAAATGCATGTTCCTTCCCAGAGTACTCGCTTTGTAAAGAAAACGCAGGGTTTGCAGTTTGCTGTGGGGAAGACGTGAACTGTGAAATTCCAAATGTGGGGGGGAACATGCATCAAAGTGCTATAGGCTATGTGCATTCAGTCTGGTGTGTCGAGGGATGCTGTATGTATGCATGAACACAGATGTTGGAAATAGTGTGGGAGGGGGGGGAACAGAGATGGCCTCTTGAGCTGGGAGACGTGGACGGGTACAAATCGCCATAGAACAATACGGGGAACAGAAAATAAATGTGTGTATTGGAACTATCTCTTAGACGTTTCTTGGATAAAGCCACTTTATTTTGTCATTGTAGGGTCCAATGAAATTGTTGGTTATCACGAAATGTGTTCTCTGCACTGACCCCATCCTTTTGTATAGGAGCAGTGGGCAGCTGCGGCACTCGGGGATCAACTCCAGTTCTTCTTTCCATTGCCTTGCTCAGGGACACAGACCCTAACATGCATGTCTTTTTGATGGTGGGAGGAAACCGGAGCACCCGGAGGAAACCCACACAGACATAGGGAGAACATGCAAACCCCACACAGACAGGACCTGGGCAGCCTGGGGTTGGAACCCAGGACCTTCTTGCCCTGAGGCAACAATGCTAACCACTGGGCCGCCGGACCACCCAGGTCATCGTGTAGTGTGCATTCCATCAGTTCCAGGTTCTCTGCCCTTGTCCGTGAATGTCTTGTTCCAGTAGCCCATTTCTCATCAGGTTGCACTCCCTAACACCTGAGGTAGACCTTGTTAACCCGGGTGACATCTGTGCCGTTATGACCCTATTCACGTTACTCTCACTCAAGTCCGAGGTAGCTGGCTTGTATAGCATTAGGAGTCTAAACCACAGACTCTTGCTGGAGACTTGCCCAACCGGGGTTTGAACCCCCGATCTCCGGCACAGAAAGCCGACGTTCTTACCTACTGAGCTATCCAGCTGCTTTAATTGTGTAAGGTCATTGTTGAAGATTTGAATTGTCTAAGGTCATACACAAACTCTTTAAGATCTCCCTTGTTTTTATATTATTCTACTATCTGCTATCAAATTTGAAAATGGACAGAAACTGACTGAAAACGCTACCTCTTTCTTGATGTGTCTGTAGTCTTATTACTCTTTAAAATGGCAAACCAGTGGTAGTTTATTCATGTGCTGCTTCTCAGCAAGACGCCTTTTCCATCATTGAATAGGTGTCTGGTCTGTGATGCCCAGCTCAGCTTCCACAGCAGCTGTGAAAGCTGCCACAAACAATGGCACGTTGGGCTGAATCTGTGTGTACGAGTGCCCTGAAACCAGTGGTGCCCAAGCCAAGCGGTCAAACCCATAGTCACAGACACAGCACTTATGTGAACATGTCTCATCTTCAGTCTGCACTTGGCACCCAAATCCTTTTCACATAGATTCCCCTCGACTTCAATTCACTCGTTTATCACAACCAGCCCAGGATGCAGGCAAACATCACCAGCACCCTTTACGGTGTCCCTCGTCTTTTAAATCATCGCTATGCACCTCTCCCCTCGGTCTCTCTCTCTGTTTTTTTGGGGGGGGGGGTTTGCCTCTTCTGATCATTTTTTCTATGTTATCTGATTTTTGTTAGAACTTATACACCATCCAAGCTCCTTGTACATGTTGTAAAGGATCTATGGCGGACACAAAGGTAGGCATGTACTTGGTAAGTGCATTTGACTTGGATGTAATGAGGAGGGGAACTGCATCTGTGTTGTTAACAATATACTGAGTTCCTGTTCTTTTCAGTATATTGCACCTAACGTTTTTTTTGTTTGTTTGTTTTTTTTCTCCCCAATTGTACTTGACCAATTCCCCTACTCTCCTGAGTTGTCTCGGTCGCTCCACCCCCTCTGCCGATCTGGGGAGGGCTGCAGACTACCACATGCCTCCTCCAATACATGTGGAGTCGCCAGCCACTTCTTTTCAACTGACAGTGAGGAGTTTCGCCAGGGGGACGTAGCACATGGGAGGATCACGCTATTCCCCCCAGTTCCCCCTCCCTCCCGAATAGGCGCCCTGACCGACCAGAGGAGGCACTAGTTCAGCGACCAGGACACATACCCACATCCGGCTTCCCACCTGCAGACACAGCCAATTGTGTCTGTAGGGACGCCCAACCAAGCCGGAGGTAACATGGGGATTCGAACCAACGATCCCCATGTTGGTAGGCAACGGAATAGACCGCCATGCTACCTGGATGCCCCTGTTGTACCTAAATTTATAGGTGATAGTCAGCAGTAGACGTGTTGCTACATTGCCTGCCAGATCCTCTGACTTGCTGGTATTAGTGTCATATGTTATGACATGGACATTTTGAAGTTATAAGGAAAACTTGAGCTTCACCCGAAGTTTCTGCTCCATACGAGAGTTTACAACGGGAAGGTTCAACTCATCCAGAGCTCTGCATCAAGTCAGTCGCATTTAATCTCTGAACACCGCACATATGTGCAGCCAGTGTGTGTAGGCATTCATATATTGAGTCTCTGGCTCTGCTGTCCTCTCAATCCACGGCATCTCTTGACAGGAAATGACCTTATGGGATACCCTTGAGGTTTATCCTCTTCCAGGGAATGAGGACAAGGAGACCAGGGGAAATGACAGGTTAACACCGTGCAGTCATGCACAAGATCCTTACTGTCAGGATCCTGGCATCCGGTTCAGGACTTACCCAGAATTCCCAGTCCCACATGCAGTTAAAAAAAGCCATGGAAGAGGTCCTCTGTTTTAATGCACGTGTTCGCTACACTGCAATCGGGATGTCGCTTCATCCCCAAAAGTTGTTGTGAAAAAACGTCAGTGCTAAAGCAGTGCAGATGCATATGGAGAGACTACGGAGCATCTCATGTGAGTGTCGGCTCGGCTTGTGGCAGAGGAGGAGGGCTGGCTGAGCCATGTCCACATTTGGCACATTCTTCTTGCATTTATGTTGCCTCACAAAGCTATAAAAAGACGCAGAAACTGAGCTTACATGTCAATGTTGAAAATCATTAAGCTCCTCGTCACTCTTAGTCGAAGGGTACATTCCATGTCAAATTCAGCTTAGCACCTTTGTTGTTTAGCTCTTTGTTCCAGTTGACGACAGATTAATTGATTCGATTCAGTCTTTAAACTGTTCCTTCTGGTTGTATCATCTGGCGTTGACAGCAAAGTACTTATGCACCATCAATTAGAGTACAACATGGTAATCTATCACATGTCAATTTTCATCAAAGCAGAAATAGTTGCAGCAAACATTTAAAGGGAAATAAAGGAAAAAGCTTACAGACCAAGTTTGTATATCTGGCGGCATACTCCGATTTCACGAGCTGAGACATGGAGTGGGGTAACGTTTAGGTCAATTGAATTCTGACAGGTCCCAAAAGAGCAGTCATATCCAAGATGTTCAAAAGGCAAAGAAGAAAAGGAGAGAAGTCAAAATGAGCTCGTTTGAGAAGGAGAGAGACGTGCCACATTTTCACCTTGCCGCTTTCTGTTTCTATTCCCTTTGTTTCTTTTTTCTCTTTGTTTGTTTGTTTTTCTCCAATCCCTCATCTCTGTCTCTGTCTCTCTCTCTCTCTCTCTCTCTTTCATTCATTCACATACACACATACACCACCTTCAATCTGCTTGACACTGAATGTAATCATCATCTTAGTTAATACTTAGAACAAGATGGATCCTTGACATGCCGTCTGGTGTCATAAGCTCTGGCTGTGCTAGGGCCCCCATCCCCCATGTGCCCACAGCAGGAGCTGCCTTCAAATCTGCCAGCACAGAGAAATGTCAAGGTTAAGCATTGGAAATGGCAGGCTAATGTTACTATACGACCCTCCTCCTCCTCATCTTCCTCCTGCTCTCATGTTATAGAAATAGCACATGGTATGGAGTGCTGCTCCTTCACACTCATAAGCCCTGTCATAAACCAGCGGGGGATTTTAGTTCTGCTAACTTTGCTCATAGCAAGGGTGGGGTACCACTGGATTTCCGGCGTGGTTTATACAGTATCGTGTACTTTGACAAATGGACCTACCAGCAGTATTTAAATGGCCAATTTGAGGAGCAAAATATGTGCTTTTCTTTTCTTTTTTTGGATTTCCCCCGCTTTTTTCTCTCCAGTTGTACTTGGCCACTCTTCCGAGCTGTCCCAGTCGCTTCTCCACCCCCTCTGCTGATCCAGGGAGAGCGCAGACTACCACAAGCTTCCTCCAATACATGTGGAGTCGCCAGCCGCTTCTTTTCACTATGACAGTGAAGAGTTGCACCAGGGGGACGTAACATGTGGGAGGATCACGCTATTCCCCCCAGTTCCCCCTCCCACCCAAACAGGCGTCCACACTGACCAGAGGAGGCGCTAGCAACCAGGACATATACTCACATCCGGCTTCCCACCCACAGACACAGCCAATTGTGTCTGTAGGGGTACCCAACCAAACCGGAGGTAACACGGGGATTCGAACCGGCGATCCCTGTGTTGGTAGGCAACGGAATAGACCACCGCGCTACCCGGACGCCTATCTGTGCTTTTCTTATCAATGTGCTTCCCTCATTGTGATCAGCTCCTTCTGAACTGCTTGCTTAGAGCAGCATGGGGTAACTTTTTGGACTTTGGTGATGTCTTTACGACAGCTGCCGCAAAGACAAACAAGGGATTTTTTTTCTATATATTGCACAGCACATTTATTTATAAGCTATAACTCAAAAGAGTATTTTGGAAGAAGAGGAGCTGTGTTCACAGACGAGGCAACGTAAAATTTCTATACTCGCATGCGTGCTATAAATCAATCCCTGTTATCTCCAGGGAGGTTTCATGCCCGGTGGCAGACAAAATGAATAACAAAAACAAGGCTGCTATGGAACTTAACCTGAACAGCAATTGTGTCATTCTCTCATAACCATCACACTTTGTAACCAAAATTTGTGTAATGATTAGCAACACAGGGATCGCTGGTTCGAATCCCCGTGTTACCTCCTGCTTGATCGGGTATCCCTACAGACACAAGTGCAAGTGGCTGTGTCTGCGGGTGGGAAGCCGGATGTGGTTATGTGTCCTGGTCGTTACACTAGCGCCTCCTCTGGTCGGTCGAGGCGCCTGTTCGGGGGTAGGGGGAACTGGGGGATATAACTTGAGCCTCCCCACATGCTATATCCCCCTGGTGAAACTCCTCACTGTCAGGTGAAAAGAAGCGGCTGGCGACTCCACATGTACCAGAGGGGGCATGTGGTAGTCTGTAGCCCTCCCTGGATCGGCAGGGGGGCTGGAGCAGTGACCGGGATGGCTTGGAAGAGTGGGGTAATTGGCCAGATATGATTGGGGAGAAAAAGGTCACCCCCTCCCAATTTTTTTTTCGATCTAATGATATGTTAAAGAAAAAAAAGTCATTTTAATATAGGGGGTATCACAGATGTTGAGACCCATGTGACACAGGTATGGCACGTGGGGTGCAGTGTGTTAGACAAATAAAACATGAGGCAAGTAGAAAGGCGGCACACCAGCGCCAACTAAACTGTGTGGGTAGACTTGTGAGAAACTGGGACAAGTTGCCACCTTCAGTCTAACCCACACCACCATCACTGTCCTTTACATCCACAACCCTTTTTTCATCTTTTTTCTAAATGTGATTATGCAGAGACGGGCTAAAAATTAATGCTTCCTTACTCTTAAAAGTGGTTTCAAATTATTTCTCCATCCTTGGCCCAAATCTGCGGCCCATCAGTGTCTATTTATGACTCTCCCTTGCGTAATTTTGATCCCGATAGACTTGTCCCTGCCCTGTGTTGAATATTTGTAATATGGCATTAGCAATAGTTGTAATATTCCTAATCACTCCTACGCAGGTTTACTTGTGTTGATGCCAGACATCATTGAAACACTGATGGGCATACTTTTGAATTTTATAGAGTGGGGCGGCGTGGCTCAGGAAGTAGAGCAGGTCGTCCAGTAATTGAAAGGTTCCTGGTTCAATCCCTGGCTCCTTCAGAGAGCATGTGGAAGTGTCCTTGAGCAAGACACCGAACCCCCAACTGCTCCTGATTATCAGCTTGGCCCATTGCAATGGCACACTCTGCTATCAGTGTATGAATGAAGCGCTTTGAGTGGTCGGTAGACTAGAAAAGCGCTATATAAATGCAGTCTGTTGACAGACAACTCGCTATTTATATTATTTAATATTCACTTTGAAAAAATTTCAGAAGGTTAAAAGGAAAATAGAAAATGACGTCCCAACTACATGGTTCGTTTTTCCCTTTCTAACCATGTGGGTGTGCCAAAATAGGCTAAATTCAAACGTGGCCTTCTCTCACATGCCACCGCCGATATAATGAAAATAATGAAAAGCCGCACTTGACTTTTTCATCGGTTAAAGCTTCGCAACACTAGAATACCAACAAAAGCCATGAACTCTTCATGGACCTTTTTGACATTTAAAAATTGTATGGCAGTCAATTCAAGCTGAGAGGTTAGTTAGAGCATCAAAAACATAAAAGAAGGCTGTGTAGATGGGCTGCAAGTCAAAAAGTTGGGGAGAGTAAAAGGTTCATGTAGGAAAAAAAGCTAAAATGTCAGAGCGCATATGGATGTGATATTTTCTGCATATGAGCACCTTGATTCATAAATACAATCTATAATGAACAATGAATGGTTGTAAAGGTATACTGTATAGCTGCTGTATCTGCATCCCTCCCAGTCCCAGAGAGATGAATTAGTTCATCTGGACACAAGGTTTAGTGGGACAAGTGTTTCATCCATTCAGACGAGCTGATTCAACTTCCTGGGATTTCCTTAACTGGATTATTGAGCATGCATCAAGACATCCCTCCCAATCTGGCATACACATATGTAGCAGTACCGTGAAGCTGTGACAACACTATATGCTTTTCCTCTCATAATTTAACACACACAGCTAAAATAGATGAGTCCAACTGGAAATGCATGTTTTTTAAGTGTGGTACATGAATAGTTTTGTAGTTTTGGGGCATACTCAGCAGTGCACAATAGACCTATAGTGTACATAATCCGCAGGTTTCAGGTCACATAAATTACTTTTTGGGGGTCTTTATGCATGCTCAATAATCCAGTTCAGGAAATCACAGAAAGCTGAATCAGTTCATCTGGACACAACATTTATTTAGAAAAATGTTTTGTCACTCATCTTAAAAAATGATAGAAAAATGACTGATTCAGCTCAATCTTTGGGGTTTTCATTTCATCCTCTGCCCAAAAGTTATCTTCCTAGTGATCTTAGGAGACTTCTTTTCCCACTAAATTTCGATATTTTAGAACTAAATGATCAGTTTTATACTTTCCTCAAACATTAATAATATCCTTTAATAAGATTGGTTGTTACTTAGCTCAATGCCAATTGGTTTACGTGGCTTTATCAATGGCATTTGTGTTGCGTCAATAAAATCAAGTATTAACTCGTAATAGTTATCATAATGAGAGTCTGCCTGGAACAACATTTCCTTCCAAAATGTTGGCAATATTTGTTTTGATTGAATATATAACTAGCGCTGAGTGCGGGCCCTTCAAAAGTTCTCACCGCATTTTAGTGTTACAAATAAGCTTGGAGACCTTCAGTAGTGTGCTGTAATCTTGTTGCAATTTCATTTTGCTAAGTTTACTCCCCAATGTAATGCAGCATCCAGCAGTCATGGTTTACATTTGCTGGGCTATGGCAGGTTGGTATTTCTGTACATACTGTAAATAGTACCGCTAACCAAAAAGTTTGGTAAAGCGGCACCCTTATCCCCTTCTTGCCCCCATAACCAAACCAGGGATTTTTGGGTGGAATAAATCGCCCACGGCATCTTCAGATGTCATTATAGCATATAAAGCCAGCATATGTGCATGATCCTTTATCAATAAAACACATGACTTTGAGGCGTCCGGGTAGCGTAGTGGTCTACTCCGTTGCCTACCAACACGGAGATCGCTGGTTTGAATCCCCTGTGTTACCTCCAGCTTGTCGGTGTCCCTACAGACACAAGTGGACATGTTTGCTGGTGGGAAGCCAGATGTGGGTATGTGTCCTGGTTGCTGCACTAGCGCCTCCTGTGCTCGGTCAAGGTGCCTGTTCAGCGAGGAGGGGGAACTGGGGGGAATAGCATGATCCTCCCACGTGCTAAATCCCCCTGGCAAAACTCCTCACTGTCAGGTGAAAAGAAGCGGCTGGCGACTCCACATGTATCAGAGGTAGCATGTGGTAGTCTGCAGCCCTCCCTGGATCACCAGACGGGGTTTAGCAGCAACCGCGATGACTCGGAAAATAGGCAGTTGGCTAAGTACAATTGGTATCCCCTTTTTGGTACAAAAAAAGAAGGACCTTGATATGTCTACACTCTACTTTGCAATAAGCAATCGTATTTGACAGAATTGAGAAAAAAAATACTGACTTGCATACAGAAATACTGACTTTCATTAATGGACTTAGCTGGAATCGTGACAGCAGTGAATTACCAGGCAGGTTGGAGGGCAGAGGAGGAGAGGAGGCTAAGCTTGTCTTCTAAGAGGAAGCAAGAGAGTGCTGAAAATGACTTCACAATATAAACACATCAATACCCACAACTACACCAATCACAAAAACCAACAACTCTTTTATCGAAATAAATCTTTTTCTCTGATGCACACAGACACCTCTACCAAACAGCAAGACTACAGTGTCATAACAAGTGACTATATGATGCTGAAAGGCCGAAACCCATGTTCTGAATGGTTCATATGACATATGAGTCAGGTCAGGAATGCGCTGGAAAAAATATCACCATGTCTGAATTGTCCATACTACATAATTAAGAGTATGCCAATATTTGTGCGCACGATGTTGGTATGCAAATTTTGAATGTGAAAAGTACATGTATGCATACTGCACTGATGTAAAAAAAAAAAGTAAGGAGCTTATGGTCTGTAAACAATCAACACATTCCCATAATGCTTTGCGTCAAAGGCGGATGTGAGTCTGCCAAGTGTAATGTACTTAGTAATATGCCCCAACATTATCCTATATAGACTACATATACTGTAAGTACTGTCTGTACTTATGTATGTATGTACAGCAGGGTGCCGGTGGAAACTATGCTACTGTTGGGCGAAGAAGGAGAGGGGGAAGGCATGTCCAGAGGCAGCGAGAGAGGAGGAAGGGTAGGAGTGTGGAGGTGAGAGTCAGAACTTTGAATGTTGGCACTATGATTGGTAAAGGCAGAGCTGGCTGATATGATAGAAAGAAGAAAGGTAGGCATACTCTGTGTGCCAGAGACCAGGTGGAAGGAGAGTAAGGCCAGAAGCATCGGAGGTGGATTCAAACTCTTCTACCATGGTGCAAATGGGGGGAGAAATGGGGCAGGGATAATTCTGAAGGAAGAGTACGTCAAGAGTGTGCTGGAGGTAAAGAGAGTGTCGGACAGAGTGATGAGTATGAAGCTGGAAATCAAAGGTGCATTAATGAATGTTATCAGGGCATATGCCCCGCAAGTTGGGTGTGAGATGGAAGAAAAAGAAGAATTCTGAAGTGAGTTGGATGAAGTGGTGGAGAGTGTACCCAAGGAGGAGAGAGTGGCGACTGGAGCGAACTTCTATGGGCATGTTGGTGAAGGGAACAGAGGTGATGAGGAGGTGATGGGCAGGTATGGTGTCAAGGAGAAAAATGTGGAAGGACAGATGGTGGTGGATTTTGCAAAAAGGATGGAAATGGCTGTGGTGAATACATATTTCAAGAAGAGGGAGGAACACAGGGTGACATACAAGAGTGTATCTTATGTAGAAGGCATGATCTAAAAGAGTTTGGAGACTGCAAGGTGGTGGCAGGGGAGAACGTAGCTAGCCAGCATCGGATGGTGGTCTGTAGGATGACTTTGGAGACCAAGAAGAGGAGGAGAGTGAAAGCAGAGGATCAAATGGTGGAAGTTGAAGTCAAGTCAAGTCAATTTTATTTGTATAGCCCAATATCAGAAATTACGAATTGGCCTCAGTGGGCTTTACAGCAACACAACATCCTGTCACTGGATAAGGAACAACTCCCTAAAAATAAAAAACCTTTAATAAGGAGAAAAAAATAGGAAGAAACCTCAGGGAGAGCAACAGAGGAGGGATCTCTCTCCCAAGATGGACAACGTGCATGGATGTTGAGTTCACACAATTTACAGAATACAATATTGAAAGAGGATAAACAGAATTATAATGGAATTATAAAATTTATGACGAATATGATGCGCAGGATGCCAAGCAGTGTCCAGACGCCACTGGAACAGCCCAGGACCCAAGCCACATGACCACCATCACCATGTAGACAAACCCCCCCCCCCCCCCCAAAAAAAACAAAACAGGATAACAAAACTATATGGATTTATAAGATATATAAAAAGAAAATGTGATGAGGGGAATGCCAAGCAGCATCCAGGTGGCAACCACGGTCACCACGGAGACCTGGGAGGAGGACCGACTGCACGTGCACACAAGGGAGACTCGCATGACACCATTCACACAGAAAAAGAGAAAGGAGAAGACATCATTCAGAGAGAGAGAAAAGACATGTGAGAGAAGAGAACAGTTTGCAATATTCATTAGTCATAATCAATTAAGTCTTCAATTAGTCATAATCTATACGCTATAATCTCATCGGCAGAACAGTAGTTGGTAAATTCATTGAGACAGAAACCAACCCGCCATGCAGTACAGGCTGTGAAGCACTCAAAGGCAATTAATTGTAAACTAAGGCAAAAAGATGAGTTTTAAGTTTGGATTTAAAGGACTCAGCAGACTCTGATTGTCGGATGGCAGCAGGCAGGTTATTCCACAAGAACGGGGCCAGATAGGAAAAGGCCCTGCCACCAGCTGACTTCTTTTTAACTTTGGGTACACACAGGAGCCCTGTATTTTGATAGCGAGGCCCTCGAGATGGAATGTATGGTTTAAGGAGATCAGACAGGTAAGATGTGGGGGCGGGGGGGCATTTAGGATTTTATAAGTCAGCAGAAGCACCTTGTATTCTGATCTAACATGGATAGGAAACCAATGAAGGGAGCCAAAAATTGGTGTAATATGGTCCAATTTCCTAGATTTCGTTAGGATTCAAGCAGCAGCATTCTGAACCATCTGAAGACTTTTAGTACTAGAATGTGGCAGACCTGAAAACAGAACATTACAGCAATCAAGTCTGAAGTTGAAGAAGGAAGACTGTTGTGTGGAGTTCAGGGAGGAGTTAAGACAGGCACTGGGTGGTAGTGACAAGTTGCTGGATGGCTGGGCAAGCACTGCAGAGATGTTGAGGGAGACAGCTAGGAAGGTACTTGGTGTGTCATCAGGACAGGAAGGAAGACAAGGAGACTTGGTGGTGCAACGAGGAAGTACAGCAAAGTATACAGAGGAAAAGGTTGGCAAAGAAGAAGTGGGATAGTAAGAGAGATGAAGAAAGTAGACAGGAGTACAAGGAAATGCAGTGTAAAGTGAAGAGAGAGGTGGCAAAGGAAAAGGCATATGGTGAGTTATATGAGAGGTTAGACACTAAGGAAGGGGAAAAGGACTTGTACTGTTTGGCTAGACAGAGGGACCGACCTGTGAGGGATGTGCAGCAGGTTAGACTGATCAAGGATAGAGATGGAATGTGCTGGTAAATGAGGAGAGTGTGCTGAGAAGGTGGAAGGAGTACTTTGAGGGGCTGATGAATGAAGAAAATGAAAGAGAAGGTTGAACGATGTGGTGATAGTGAATCAGGAAGTGCAGTGGATTAGCAAGGAGGAAGTGAGGGCAGCTATGAAGAGAATGAAGAGTGGAAAGACAGTTGGTCCTGATGACATACCTGTGGAGGCCTGGAGATGTTTAGGAGAGATGGCAGTGGGGTTTCTAACTAGATTGTTTAACACAATCTTGGAAAGCAAGAGGATACCTTAGGAGTGGAGAAGAAGCATACTGGTACCGATTTTCAAGATAAGGGCGATGTGCAGAAATGTAGCAACTACAGAGGTATAAAGTTGGTCAGCCACAGCATGAAGATATGGGAAAGAGTAATATAAGCTGGGTTAAGAGGAGAGGTGATGATCAGCGAGCAGCAGTATGGTTTCATGCCCCGAAAGAGCACCACAGATGTGATGTTTGCTTTGAGAATGTTGATGGAGAAGTATAGAGAAGGCCAGAAGGAGTTACATTGTGTCTTTGTAGATTTAGAGAAAGCATGTGACAGGGTGCTGAGAGAGGAGGTGTGGTATTGTATGAGGAAGTCGGGAGTTGCAGAGAAGTATGTAGGAGTGGTGCAGGATACGTATGACAGTGGTAAGGTGTGTGGTTGGAATGACAGATGGATTCAAGGTGGAGGTGGGATTACATCAAGGGTCGGCTCTGAGCCCTTTCTTGTTTGCAATGGTGATGGACAGGCTGATGGACGAGATCAGGCAGGAGTCTCCGTGGACTATGATGTTTGCGGATGACATTGTGATCTGTAGCAAGAGTAGGGTGCAGGTTGAGGAGAGCCTGGAGAGGTGGAGGTATGTACTGGAGAGAAGAGGAATGAAAGTCAGTAGGAGCAAGATGGAATACCTATGCGTGAATGAGAGAGAGGACAGTGGAAAGTTGAGGTTGCAAGGAGTAGCGGTGACGAAGGTGGATGAGTTTAAATACTTGGGGTCAACTGTCCAAAGTAACGGGGAGTGCGGAAGAGAGGTGAAGAAGAGAGTGCAGTCAGGGTGGAGTGGGTGGAGAAGAGTGTTAGGAGTGATCTGTGACAGAAGGGTACCAGCAAGAGTTAAAGGGAAGGTTTACAAGATGGTTGTCAGACCAGCTATGTTATATGGTTTGGAGACAGTGGCACTGATGAAAAGACAGGAGGTGGATGTGGAGGTGGCAGAGTTGAAGATGCTAAGATTTTCACTGGGATTGATGAAGAAGGACAGGATTAAGAATGAGTATATTAGAGGGACAGCTCAGGTTGGACGGTTTGGAGACAAAGCAAGAGAGGCAAGATTGAAATGGCTTGGACATGTGTGGAGGAGAGATGCTGGGTGTATTGGGAGAAGGATGCTGAATATGGAGCTGCCAGGGAAGAGGAAAAGAGGAAGACCAAAGAGGTTTATGGATGTGGTGAGAAAGGACATGCAGGTGTCTGGTGTGACAGAGGAAGATGCAGAGGACAGGAAGAAATGGAAACGGATGAGCCGCTGTGGCGACCCCTAACGGGAGCAGCCAAACATAGTAGTAGTAGACTGTAAGTACAGTATGTCGAATGACACCACTTACTAGGTGTGTCTGAACTGTGGGTACATTGCTTCATGAACATTGTACGAAACACATCATAATCCATAGCTGTCTAATCAGTTACTGCTAATCGTCCATTGACTTACATTAGCTTGTGAAGTAGAAAATAAAAATCTGTTTTACCAAAGTTCCCTTGGTAAGTGCTGTTTTGCATGATAAATTGCAAGACATGTTTTCTTTTTCTCTCCAGAGGAAATGGCAGTACTTACACATTAACAATAGATGTCTATGTGATATATGTATGTTAGGGTTAATACTTCTGGGGGTGCCCCTGACCAAGGCAAAGAAGAACTGGAGTTGGTCCTCAGGCACTGCAGCTGCCCAGTGCTCCTATAAAATAGGATGGGTTAAATGCAGAGAACAAATTCATTGTAACCTGTACAATGACAAAATAAAGTGGCTTTCTTCTTTTCTTCTCTGCTTCACCCTCTTCTGGTACACACCCACATACATACAGGTACAAACAGATAGGCTGCAGAGGAGGGTCAAAATAAGCATTGAAACGTTTCACAGTTTCTCTTTTTTATGTCATGTCTGAGAGAGACTGTTATAAACAAAGGCTGTGATACAAGTCAGACGCCCGTTTACTCTGTGCTATTATCCAACCCAGTTATGTTATCACTATGTTTTAACCGATGGCAATCATGCTGAAGCGATACCTCAGGACAACACAAAGAAGAAGGAGGCAATAATGTCTTAGGTAGCTGAAATACGTGATGGAGAGAACAAAAGGTTGACTTGGTCTTGTGCGACTGTCGCAACCTTATCCAGATGACCCTCACAATCAACAAATCAATAAGTTGTTTCATTGAAATGACTGACAGAATTTGATGCATGCGACTCAAATAATAACACTCATCTTAAATAGCTCAATAGCATTCAATATAACAACCTCAAAATTCTAACTAGGGGTAGTAGTTATTTTGATGGAGGAATACTGGGCTTTTAACTGCTAATACAACTTGTCTGGCTTATTGCCTTTGCATCATATTCAGAAGCCCAGAGGGCTTTTTTTTGTTTTTTTGTTTTTGTTTTGTTCATCATATGCATTATTTATTTGACCGGATACTGTTCATTTATCCAGTCAATGACTGAATTACTTTTAGGTAATTAACATAACCTGATTATTGACTTATAATATCTTACCATTCATTTGGCCTCATTCATCAATCGTTCGTACACAAATTTATTCTTACACACCCATGGGGTTTTTTTTAGCCCTGAAGTTTGTCTTAGAGGCCAGTGTAGAACCTGGGTAAGCCTGAATTTAGACATCAATTGGCTAACACTGATGTCTTTGCAAGCCTGGGTGATTGCTCGTTGCAAGAGGTAGACAACAGATGTTAGGGGGAAGGAATTACAAATAACCATCAGGCTTTGCTACCAACTGTCAGACAATCCTGAGAGCTAAAAGAAATTCCGTGGGTGTGTAAGAAAAAATTTGTACCTACAAACGATTGATGAATGAGGCCCATTGTCTGTGCAAACCTTGATACCTGAATACCAGTTCAGCCGGAAGGAAAATGTCAGAATCGATGGTATCGAGGATGAGCGGGATGGTGAAGAGAATGAGGACCAGCTGATAGAGAAAGCGTGCAGACTTGCCACTGTCGCCGGTTCGGATGTAAGGGAGCAGGATGTTTCAACAGCACACCGGCTGGGCAGCGCAAAGAAACAGGGTAAGAACCGACCAATGATAGTCAGATATGTGAGCAGAAGAAAAAAAGGCTGACCTGATGATGAATAAAAGGAAGCCGAAGAAAAACCATATGAACAAGAAAGTATTCATCTGTGATGACCTCACAAATTGGTAGTATACACTTTAAATGTGCAAAGGAGAAATGCAAATACACGTCAGAGATAGCAAAGTCATTTGCGAGAAGGATGTTAAACACATTGCCATTAACAACTTGGAGGACCTCTTCCTGATTGGATACGATGACGGTGACTACAAAGTTTTTGGAATTGACTCATAGGACAGGCCCGGAGTACAAATAGAAGGCCACTGGTGTCAAGATCTGCGAATAATTACCCTAAATATGTGTGGCATACGAAGTAAACTAGAAATCCTAGATTTCATTGTAATGTTTAAGAAATATGATGCCCTATGCTTCAGTGAGACAAAAACAGATACCAGACTTGACTGAAAATTTTAACCACACGGGCTTCCAAGTGTTTATCAACTACCGACATAATTTTACAAATTGGCGATCAGGTGGAGTCGTAATCGCAGTAAACAAACGCTATTGGGGATAAGTGTGTGCAGAAAACAGTCCGTAGTGATGCTTGTCTATGTGTACAAATCAATAGAAATATACTGAACTACAAGAGAGACTTGGTGCTCCCAGCAGTTTATATTCAGCCATACAAGAGTAGATACTCAAATATTGGTAAGTTCGATGATCTAACACAAGCTATCCTCGACCTTTCTCTTGATACCCTCTCATCTGTGGGGACATGAATGCACACGCTGCAGAAAGAGAAGACCGAGTTATGGATAAGTATTTGACCGACGAAATGGATGTGGATGAGCCTATTGGAGAAACTCTGTGTACTGATAAAAAACTGGAATTGGCTCAAATACCATCAAAGAGAAAGTCAGTGGATACTTGTAGAGACTATGGCGGCTATGGCACGGCTCTTTTAATAATGTGCAAAAACGCTTGCTCTTTGTATCTTAAAAGGCAGATGCAGGGGGGATACATTTGTAAGGGACGTTACTTCAACTCATAATACCATGATAGGTTCCCCCTTTATATTAGACAGAGTTAAAAAAAAAATGATGTGAATGATTTTGGTTGCCTGTTCTCGGATAAGCGCAGTATTATTGAATGGGTGTTGTGTGGGAACTATAACGTTTCCAAGGAGGAACCAGTAACTCAACATGACTGCACACAGGATCCTGTTATTAAAGATGAGACAGAAATTAGGAAATGCCACAAGGAGGCAAAAAAGACAAGTATGTATAAAATATACAGTTGGCGGTGCAGTGGTTAGCACTGTTGCCTCACAGCAAGAAGGTCCTGGGTTCGAACCCCAGGCCGTCCCAGGTCCTTTCTGTGTGGAGTTTGCATGTTCTCTGTATCTGCGTGGGTTCCCTCCAGGTGCTCCAGTTTCCTCCCACCATTAAAAAAAAAAAAAAAAAAAAACATGCATATTAGGGTTAATACTCCTGTCTGTGTCCCAGAGCAAGGCAATGGAAAGACAAACTGGAGGTGTTTCCCGGGTGCTGCAGCTGCCCACTGCTCCTATACAATAGGATGGGTTTAATGCAGAGAACACATTCATTGTAAGAATACAATTTGTTGTAAGAATACAATGACAAAATAAAGTGGCTTTCTTTCTTCTTCTCTTAGGCAATTTGGATAATTTGTTACGTAATTGGGATGTTATGTCTGTGGATGAAATAACTGATGAAATATGCAGAATCATCATTGATTTTGTGAGAGTTACACTTCCTAGAAAGATGTGGATAGGGAATAAGATCATGCATGTGGGGAAAAAAACAGCGTGGTTTAATTTTGAATGTCGATATAAAAGACATGCATATCTTAAAGCAAAGACGATGCATAATAAATGTAAAAGTGTGAAAAACGGGGGGAAATTAAGGACATAGTAAAGAACATGAAGGAGAATCTATAAAGGAGATCTCGCAGAGATCATAGAAATACATTTAACAGTGGGCTTAATGAAATGAAAGTAATAAAAAAAATTATACTGGGATATGTTGTCTGGCAAAAATAAGGATAAAGCATCTGTTGTCCAGTTGAAAGACTTCTATGAGCACGTCAAAAGCCCGGCGGATAGTGAACCCAGAAGGGATGAGCTAACAGAGGAGGTCAGTAGGGACCATATATTTGCTAACTGGGGCACTGATTTATTTCATAGAGGAAGAAATTGCAAAAGATATAGCAAGCCTTAGGAGTGGTAAGGCTGCTGGTACAGATAAAGTTTTGAATGAATATATTGAGAGCACAGCTTGCATCTTCTTACCCATTTATGTTAAATTGTTCAACACAATCCTGAGTCCGGTGATAATGCTTAAAACCTGGGTTACTAGTCTTATTGTCCCCGTCGACAAGTGAAATGGGGATATCGAGGATTGTGATAACTGTCGGGTATTACACTTTTGAGTTGTTTGGGCAAGCTTTTTGCCAATATACTGAATTTAAGGTTGTGTAGGTTTTGTGGAGATGGTAGTATTTTGAAGGAAAACTAGGCAGGTTTTCGAAAAGGGTTCCCCGCAGTTGATCATATGTTTGTACTTAAACATGCTGTGAAATTGTTTTGCTTCAAGAAAAGGAGCCCGTTTTGTTCTTCCATTGAGTAACGTAAAGCATTTGAGACGGTATGGAGAGACACATCCTGGTTTAAATAGCAGAAAGCAGGTATTAATGGTAGATTGTTCAGTGTTATCATGAAAATATATAACCATGTTGTAGTGACCTACTTTAGGCAGGTTAGACATTCACCATGTGGACCAGAGACTGTCCCTTTAAGATGGTGGGTTCAGGGGTAAGCAGAAGGGGATTGTGGGTAGACGCGGGGTTGAGGTGTTTGGTGGTTGTGAGTTAGTATGTCGAGCAGCCTGAGTTTATGATTTGTGCACTGTGCACTTTAAGTTTGGTGGAGGAAATAAACATGCCTGTGTGGTCAAAAGGAGAAGTGGTCTCGTCTCCTTTCTGTCATCCTCCACAATATCAAGTCCTGTGTTTTTGTTAAAGGAGCCACATCTGAGCGATTTGCTAGCCTGACTGGGGTCAGGCAGAGTGAAAACTTATCCCCACTATCTTTTGCATTATTTATAAGCGATCTGGAGGAATATTTGGTACAAAATGGATGTGAGCAAGCCAGATGAGTCAGTCAGGAGTATTAACCCTAACATGCATGTCTTTTTGATGGTGGGATAAAACCGGAGCACCCGGAGGAAACCCATGCAGACATGGGGAGAACATGCAAACTCCACACAGAAAGGACCCGGGACGGCCTGTGGTTTGAACCCAGGACCTTCTTACTGTGAGGAAACAGTGCTAACCACTGGGCCACCGTGCCGCATCCAGTGTAAAATTTTGCCAAATCAGTATGCGGATTGACAAGACCATACCGGATCGGTTGAGGCCTGAGTTAACAACAGCCACCATTGGTGCTGTGCCCTCACAGGGTACCGATGGAAACCATAAAATCTGCTGTGGCGACCCCTGGAAATCAGAGAACAAGCTAGAAGAAGAAGAAGAGGAAGAAGAAGAAAGAGGAACTTTGTAAACAGGCCTTGCTTTACTGTATAAGTGTAGGAAGCTGGATCTACTGAAATATATTAGACTAGAGCTCTTTGACAGACTTGTGACACCAGTTATGTTGTATGCATATGAAGTATGGGGGTTTGAGCAGACAGCCACTTTAGAAAGGTTACCTCTGAAATTCCTCAAGTATGCACTAAAAGTTAAAATGACAACTTGTAGTAATATGATATATGGGGAGTTGGGAAGAGACCCACCATGTATTGGTATTAAAAAGAGAATTATTGGTTAAGGGGGAGTTTGCTGAGGGGGATGGGAACAAAGCTCAGAGGTATCATAATAATCAAATGGCTGAAGCTAGCAGTTGAGCAGAGGTAAGAAGATCAATTTTTGCAGAAGTGGCATTATGAGCTCGAGAGTATGTCATCATGTGATTTGTATTGTGAATTTAAAGGGGACTTCATGTTTGAAAAGTATCTACTTTGTGAAAACAGGAGGTATGGCAGGGCTATTTGTAATTTTCGAGTTTCTAATAGCAGAATTCCTAAAATAACAGGAAGATACGAAGGTGTGGAGAGGAATAAAAGCTTCTGGGATTTATGTAATGACAACTGTCTGGGGGATGAATAACATACTTTGTTTGAATGTGAAACCACAGGCGTTGTAGAGAATAGCAAGAAGTACCTGCCAAAATACTCTGCAAACCAACCGTTTATGCTTAAACTCGTGTCTTTATTGCAGAACGATAAGGCCAGTATAGATTGTAAACTGGGTGCATTTTTGAGTAATGTTCTACCTCTCTTTAAATGGCTTAGTTTGTGTTAAAGATCTATTCTGGTCATTTACTGTTGTACTGCTGTTTTGTTTTGTTTGTACGCCATACCATGATGTGTGGTCTGGAGTAAATAAATCTGAATCTGAATTCATCGCTTCTCTCTCTCTCTCTCTCTCTCTCTCTCTCTCTCTCTCTCTCTCTCTCTCTCTCTCTCTCTCTCTCTCTCTCTCTCTCTCTCTCTCTCTCTCTCTCTCTCTCTCTCTCTCTCTCTCTCTCTCTCTCTCTCTCTCTCTCTCTCTCTCCCTCCTCCTAGTTGTTCATTAAAATTCCACACCTGTCCCTGCAGTGCTCTGCAGCTCTCAGCTAAAATATCAGGAAGCGCATCCAGTCTCCAGAGGGTGATTCTTATTCCGGCACACATGACTACCTCATCCTAGGTGTCACCTAATCTGCAACAAACAGAGAAAACTGATTGCTATTGGTTAATGTCTGTTTCTGTAGTCCAAAAGCCAAAATTATTATTCACAACAGAGCTGTGAGAGCTGGTAATTTCTCTTGGGCTTTAGTTAGTGAGGTGTCCTAATTATAGTAGGGAGGAAAAAACAGTAGTATGCTGGCAAAAATCCTAATGTATGGTGCCTCTTCATTGTTTTTATTGAAGCCGTAACGGCGTTGGTTTTCATTTCTGGTGTCCTTTGATAACCAAGTCACGCAATGTGAGTGCGTGATCGTTCCCTCCACTCTGCTCCTCTCTGTCTTCTCTTTTGCTCGCTTTGGCATCTCAATCAATAACTGTAACTTTGCCCATTGAGAGCCAGTGAGGCTACCCGGTGGATGGTATAAGGCGCAAGGTATCACAGGACAAGACTCATGTGCATACTGTATTGGCTCAAGCTGTCCCTCTCTCTTTCAATCTTTCTGTCTCTCTCCCTCTCTCTATCTCAGTCTATCTCTCCTGCACTCTTCTTTCGTCTCTCTCTTTCTCTTGGTTGGTCTCAGTCTGACTCTTCCCCACTCTCTCTGTCTGTTTCTGTCTCTGTATCTCTTTTACTGTATGTCTCTTCTCTCTCCCTCCTCCCTTTGTTCTCTTTTTTCTGGCTTTCTTTAAAAAATGCCCATCCAAATCAGTATTCACATGCTAGCCAATGAGAGTCACCGGATGACCCTTGGTGCTGTAGGTGCATTGTTGTCTTGATGCATGCTCAATAATCCAGGTGTAGAAATCACAGAAAGTTGAATCAGTTCATCTGGACGCAACGCTTATTGGGAGAAACATTTCATCACTCATCTCAGTGACTTTGTCAGTCTCAGGTGACTGCAGGTATCCCACAACCTTATAAACAGCACAGTTACATTACGACCGGAAACCGGTGATCTAACACAGGTTTCATTCCGCTTCCGGTGTGGGAAGATGGCGGCGCGAACTTATGTTTGCGGCGCCCTACTGTCCATGCAGTGTCTTTGTTCACATCTGTCCACGTCTTTGTTTGATGGCTGGGAGAGCTTGGTCTGCTGCATGCTGTGGGCCCAGGGACCATGGCCCTGCCTGGATGGAGCTGCACCCGAGGAGGAAACACTGAGGGCGGTCTGGCAGGACACGGAAGTGGGGCAGGCTAAGCTAACTGCTAGCTCATGCAGACCGGCAGTTCCGACAGTCATCCTGATGTTCATTCTCTCAGACAGTGATTTTTTTTAAAATAGTTTGATATGTATGTTCTTTTGGTTTTTAGATATGTGTTTTTGTTTCATTTCATGTATGCAAGTACATGAAATGAAATGACAAAGTGTTCCTGATTCCTGATATGCAAACTGCTGTGACCATTAACTAGACTTTCAATGGCCATGTGTACTATTCACAGAGGATTGGGGAATAGTTGCAATCACAGGATTGTAAGATGGCAGCAGATGTGCTCTTAGCCACCCCCCTCCCCTTGGTTACGGGATGGTTGTTCCCTCTTCACATAGATGGCCTCTTTGACTCCCCGTTCAAACCAGTGTTCCTCCCTATCAAGGATGTGCACATCCTGATCCTTGAAAGAGTGGCCACTGGCCTGTAGATGGGTGTAGACTGAGGTGTCCTGGCCGGTCGTGTTAGCTCTCCTGTGTTGTGCCATCCTCTTGGCCAGCGGTCTGTTTGGTTTCCCCGATGTATAAGTCATGGCAATCCTCCTGGCACTTAACAGCGTACACTATATTGCTCTGTTTGTGCCAGGGGACCTGATCCTTAGAGTGGACCAATTTCTGGCGTAGCATGTTTTGCGGTTTGAAAGCAAATGAGACGCGGTGTTCGGAAAATACACGTCTCAACTATTCCAACACTCCCGGAATCACCACTAGTTTACTCTTGGGCGGCTGTTATCCTTCTCCTCTCTTCGATCGGCTGGTGCACTGTTTGGGGTCTTCTTGGCTTTTTCAAATGCCCAGTTAGGATAAACACACTTAACCAGGCCCTGTTTGATGTGGGATTTCTCCCCTTCCCTGGCCGCTGTGTCGCTGCGGACGTTGTCAGCTCAGGGTACAGCGTCCTGATGACTCCTAGTTTTGGCTTCAGTGGATGATGAGAGTCAAACCTTAACTACTGATGTGTTCATTTACACGACACCTCAACTTTCAAATGCCCCATCCCCAATGGCAATTTCCGGTCTAGGAAGGCTAACCTGTAATTTTTCATATTGTTCTACTAGTTTTTAAACTATGTTCTCCTTTCACTGGAAATGTTCATACTCAGCATTACATTCATGTCTGGCTCTTGAGAATCTGCCCTGAGTGAATGCATAATGATGTATGGCCAGCATTTATGCTGAAGACTGATACATTGCACGATACAATCCATATCTCTAGTAGTTTCCTTACAAGACTGCTGTGCAACAGCTATAGTGAAGGAGGTCACAATGTTCTCCCAAGATATCTTTTTTATCTTAAAGGCCTGTACAACCATATAACTTGGCTAAGTATGTTGTGTCATATGGTACTCATATACTCAGTAAAGTAGAATAGTCAGATACCCAAAGGATGTTTGTTTAAATTGCCAAAATGAGCATGTGATTAATATGTTTTTCTCCATTGGCTGTAATGCCCTCGACGAATCTTGACAACAGTTACTAGTTGGGTGACATGACATACATATAGACCAGGATCTTCAATTAAGACCCTGTCCTCATCCATTAGCCCATTACGATAATTGGATCTTCGCAGTGCGCTGCTAGTGGGGATAAAGGCCTAGCTAGTGAAGAACTCTTCCATGTTGTTTTGACTCAAAATAGGCAACAATTGCATGACAATAGAAATGGCAGCAGTGTTTGTCACAGCTAGTAAGGCAATGCATTGAGTGACAGGATCTGAAGCTGACTTTTGCTTTAGGGCCAGTGATTGACTCAAACGCAGACGTTCATTCCTTACCTCTCTGCCTCCCTTCCTCACTCCGGGACACCTCCACAAACTAGTCCTTTCATCTCCCAACTCTCCATGCTCATCGGTTTGACAGCTGTGGTTCGATAATAACCATGAGTAACCATGAGGCTTGCATATCTCATGCAAACACCACACCTGAAAGTCCAAATAGAAAACAAATGGCGACCTTGCTCTTGGGCGTTTATGAGACTAAGATGCAACATGAGATAATCAAAACACCTTTGAGCCAATTTATTTGTGTTTTCTTGTCCTTCCCTTCGGCCCTTAACCCTCAACCCGAGCCCTGTTGGCACAATATAAATTCATCTATGTACCTTAAATTCTTGAACACTGGAAAACTCTGAAACGTAGTCAGTGAACCTTCATCTGAAACTGTCTATTTTGCTGGGCTCTTCTGCCTAAGGCTGTATTTTAATGTAAAAGTGCGCCATATTGTTTTGCCCCCCCCCCCCAACAGCCCTGATTCTGATCAAAGTGGGCACATTTTTGACAGCATGGGGCATCTTGTTGCTAGGGAGCCACAGAGTCGTCTGTCAGTCACTTGTGCGCCAGCGTTAGCGCTAAGTGAATTAGCCAAACAAACTCTTTTTTTATTCGACTTATTACCTATTATTGTTAAACAGCATACCTCTTTTTATGACCTGTACTACTGTTTATTTCTCTAAAACATGGAAAGGTGGAGAGCGCTTGCTTTAGCGCTTTCTCCTCCATTTTTGGAGTAAACAGTTCAGTTGACAAGGCCCGCCCGTTTCCTCCTCAGATTGGACAGCAGAGGAAAAAGCAGCAGAGTTGGACAGTTTTCAACTTCAGGTGCTCAGGGCATTCTCCAAAAATGCAAAAACAAAGTGCTTAGACTAGAGAGTATGAATAGTGAGCGAAACTGTTTGAACCCATTGAAAACAAACATAAAAAGGCACCTCTTGCTGCCAAAACACACACACATCCAAGTGTGATCACAGCCATAAGAAACCTCGCCCAAAGTGGGGTACCCAACACTGTAAATCTGAGCCAGATGGCCTTTCCTGACTTTTATTGAAAATAACGCACCAAAGTAGCAGCGAGAATTGTACATTTAGAGGACAAATTAAAGTCATTATAGCTAAATAGTCAAATATAATTAGTTGGGTGCAATTAATGTAGTTGATTAACTTAATTAATCAAGGGTAGAGGGGTTGTGTGAATCTGTGTGAAAATTTGCTGAAGAAAATTAGTGTCCATTTGTGGGCTTTTTGTCTGTTATTTTAAAGAAATTGTCAGATACAAATGAAACCCAGGCGTACAATGGTTCTGTTGAATGTTAAAAAGGGTCTAAG